>NC_060896.1:8111388-8223888 GCF_014805685.1 Silurus meridionalis | reverse complement strand
GAAGATGCAGACTTGTACCTGTTATAACCTGTTTTATTTTTGTGGTCTCCACAGCCTTTTTCTGTCATGACCTAGGGTTTTAAAACACTTTGCATTATAGGATTTTCAGGAAGACAAAATTATGCATAAGTACATTGAATGGATAATTGCCACACAAGTATGTGTCCTTGACCGAAAGCTACATAGGGTGAGGGAAGTGCATGGAAACAGAAGAAGAAAAAGAAAGGGAACATTTGATTGCTTGTATACAAGTGTGTTCTTGTTTGTGTGTATGTGTGTGCGGCGAGTAAACAAACCTGACTCATATAGCTTCATGCTTTCTGGCTTTCTTTGTGTCTAAGTTTCCCTGACAGTTCTGTCAAACACCCCAACAAGCAGCAAACAAAGTAAAGCAGTTCCTTTTAATTCATCCTCTGATGCCTCTAAAGCTTCAACTTGGGAAACAGTAGAGGTTTACTTAAGAGTAGTGACATTATCTGAGCACTTCAGAGTAAGTTCACTTTGTCAAACCTTAATTATAGCTATCGGGGGTTCCTTTCAGGATGTCTAAAGTTACCCATAATTCCAAAGGTCTGTCAGTCAGAGATCGGTCATTCTGCGCATGTAATGGGCTTTCTGAGGGGTTTTTTGGCTTAAAGGAATTTCTTTGCTCCTCACATTCTTAGTTATGAGATACCTACCTGGATCGCTCCCAGGCAAGTACAGGAATGGAAACCAAAAGATTTCCTATTGCAGAGATAAGAAAGGGATTAAAACATGCCATTAAACAAGAGTTCAACTGAAGAAAACACAGAAGAGATATCCTTGCTAAAGAGTATCCATGCTAGAAAGCAAAAAGTGTTTACTTTAACCACAAGGTTTTTTTGGCAACATTCGATACTTTTCCACTGCTTATCTGCTGAATGACTTTTCTACACTACTGGCAGGTGGCAGTGCGGTGATCCACAACCAGATAGCTTCAATCATTATCCCTACATTCTTACAGTTACCGACTTGTCCTAAATATTTCGACAGTATGCAATTTGAAGTGCTTATTGTGACTTCTTAATGTTTTGAGAGGTCACTTCTGTGCAGTGAGTTCAAATAAGAGTCAAATGCTCAGATATACAGATAATTCAATGTTCACTTAAGGAAGTAGGAGTTTGGATGTTTAAGCACAGAATCAGTATATATTATGTGACCTTAGATAAAAAATCCACAAAGAACCTATTATTCTAATAGTGCCTACTTGCCTCAGTGTATCAGACACGTGTACTCGGGAATAAGTGATCAATATGGCCAAAAGTACAAGTTCCATATTTTTGACAATTACACCATTCCCTGATCTATTGCCCAAAAGCTGTTGATTTTTATTTTTTCCAGACATTTATTTCAAGTTCCTCAATGTTTCTCAAATCATGTTTCAAGTGTGTGATTTGCCAGCAAAGCTTGACAGATGAAGCAAAGAATGTAATGTGAAGGAGCTGCTTTTGTCTATTTGCTGCAACTATTTGTCATATCCAATAGTCATGTGCGAGAGAGACGATCTACTGTTTAATGCAATGTGTCACAATGATTAACTATTATAGGGCAGTGACACAGTTGGTCATATTGTCCTCTTTTGTTGACTAGTGTGCATCGTGACACATTCTCGCTCCCACTTCAAATGTTATGTAGTCAAATGCCCCGTGCACAATGTGAGGTCCTTGAAGATTTGTTTTCCCAAGGCTGTAGAGGAGGAACTCATGTTTGGATGCTCTATAGTCATTAGCCAATTTCACGAATGCTCTTATAGTCCAATCAACATAAATCCTAAAAACTTAGGAACCCCTGCAAAGATTGGAGCTGCTTATAGCAGGAGAGTAGCTTTACATTAATTCTTATAATTTTGAAATTAAATGTTCAACAAGCATTGTCTTGCATTTTTGTCTGTATATAGTAGTGTATCAGTGCATTTACTATTGCAATTAATCAGCGTATTCTTAAAATATGCCCATATTCAGGTTTTATGTAACAATCTAAAATGATCAAGAATTAATAGTCTGTCAACGTACATCAGATTTCGCAGCATAGCTAAAAGAAAATGAAGTTCTTGTTTTTTAATATCTATGCACACAAGTACACACATGCTTGCCTGCCAGCTGTGCTGTCAGTATGATATATATGCTTGATTACTGGTTTGTCGAGGACAGGAACCGGAGCTTTCCCAATAACATGAGTTAAATTGTCCTCACACATGCAGATCTGATCAGGACCAAATGTCCCTTACATGCAAACGTCATTAGTCATTAATGTGGATTGTTGTTTCTAGAGAATGTGCTATTAATTTACTTTTATTCAGTAAATGCTTTAATCCAGTATTACAATAATTGACTAATCTCTCCATGACAGAAATGCACCGTTGGTATTACACATCAGATTGTAGAAAGTTTTGTTTACAAGAAAGTTCTTTATTTATCAATGTTTACAGATTATCACCTTCAAAATAATCCCCTTGCACAGCAATACAGAGCTCCCTGAGTTGTTGCCACTTCTATAATGTGTTGTGTACGTTTTTTTCAAAGCATAACAAACTTGCTGTCTATGATGAAATTGCAGACGTGGTAACGAAAGTGTTCAGAATAGCACCAGTTAACACTATTAGTCTAAACTTTTTGGATACCACCTAGTAAAGGGTCAGTGTAACACACAAAACAAGTAAAAGAAAGAATATTCAGACATTGTAAGACCCTGCCTTGAAAAGAAAAAAGGGGTGAAAGAAACAAGAAGAATTCCCTTTCTTTAATAGCTCAAAAAGTTGAATGGAGCTATGTGACTTTCTGATCAATCTAAACACATTTATAGACAACAAAACAGAGAATCTTGTGTTCAAGTAGTGGGTGTTTTTTTCTGATTCTTTCTACATAATGCAGCTGTAATTTTTGTGGAGACAAAAAGTTCTGGAAATCAACGTTTGTCTCAGAAAGTCCATGTCTTTATGCCTTTATTTCACTTGCCCAAATAAAGACAGATTTCTTTATTCTGCATATTGACATTTCTAAATTGACCTTGTGGGTGGCATTATTGCTGAACGGAGCAGTATTTCACCACGTTTTCAAGGGAAAAACTAAAGAAAATGTTAACTGATATAAAAGAATAAAAACATTATTAACACCAATAAAAAAGGAAATCAATAAATGAGGCCACACAAGTACTGAGGGCAGTAAGAACAAGCTAAGTTTAAACAGAGAACAAGAACCAGAGGAAGAACAATTAAAAATATTACGAAAAGTAACGTGAGATTGGAAAGAAAGGTGGAAAGAAAATAAAATCAGCATGTTTTTTGTAAAGGATTTATAACAGGACAGCCTACTGGCCATGAATAGCACAACAACCACTACATTTTCTATCACTTCATTTGTATTAGAGTTTTTGTATGTGCCAAGTGTGACTTGACTGGATAACCCCAGTACCCAAAATGCCATTACCTTTTCACTCCCTGCTCACTGCAGATGCCCTCTGTGCACTGCTGCATGTTTCTGCTGCTGTATGATCCATCACCTTCCGCATTATCTCCTCTGCCATGGTCGAAAGAGGACAGCATCATTTTCTTAAGTAAACAGACTTTGTGCTTGGAATGTGGATAGAATGTGTGTGTGTGTGTGTGTGTGTACAGTATCTAGAACTTCAGTTTATTCAATCATTTAATTCATTAAATGAACTCTAAAACTAATTTTGAAATTAACTTAAGGATTTGATACACAAGCAATTTTATAGTATATAGTTTAAATATGTGTCGTTAATTTGACACCATGTCCAGTACCTCTTTTAACAAGTAGCCCTACAATCTAACAACATGTTGGCCAAAGTAGCATGAGATAAAATATTTCCAACATATTTACTGTAAATATGCAGTTCAAACTCAATACACAGCAATTATTAAGCATGATTTAACATTGCTCTTCTACTGTTTCTCTCATTTCCACATACAAACGTTACCCTCCTGAAAACACAAGTTACATCCTGAGGGCAAAAGTGTAGTGTAATATGAAGCGTCTTCATGCGTACGAGATTGTAACACGTTCTCCATTTCCATCACAAGCATTTAAAAAGAATTTTTAAAGTGAAGTAATGTAGTGTTGATGCTGCATAACACAGCCCAAATAATCAATAATAAAACTCTTTGTATAATTAACTTTCTGCAATTCTGTCAATCGGCTCTCACAGCCCTAATAGACAAGGTTATTTGAATAAACAGCATAACTCATCCCTTTGAAAAATGGACCTGTGCCGCCATACAGCCTTTTATATACCGTATGACAATGCAAAGGATGAATGCTTACAGAAAGCAGGAGTGTCTTCTGTGGTTACTCAAAGTTTCATTCATTTGTTTGAAGGAATGCAACTTGTAGTTTATGGAAGTGGAGGAATTCTCTCAGGGAGGCTCAGGAACAGTGGGTAATGTTCTAGTCCAGAATAAATTCTCGTCGTGTCGTATTCTTTTTTCCCCCCACAATTTCACACCACTTTACTGACTAATGAAGCGAGAATCCAGACATCATCACAGACTCACAGTGCCGAATGCTATTTATATTGTAAAAGGAGTGGAGAAGCATAAAAAAGGACCATGAATGGGAGAAAGAAAGACAAGCATTTAAAAGGAGGCTGGAAGTGGCAGCCTTGCACATGCTGATCTTTTGTTTAGGGACAAACAGACGCAGAGAGCGAGAGGGAACGAATGAGTGTGTGCGTTCGAGGACAAAAGGAAGGACCTGAATAGGACAGCAGCAGATATAGAAGGGTTCAAATGGACAGAGACGGCAAAAGGAGACATGGTTTAAAAAAACAAAACCCAAAAAAAAAAAAAGCTAAGCATTCATACAGGCTTTAGCAAGGTTATACACGTGCACACGCACACGCAAACAAACACATGCACCTCCCACGGAGATGTTCAGCCCCTAACAAGTTAACAAGTCTCTCTGCTCTCTACATCACAGGGCTGCTCTGTCTCCCACTGTGACAACAGCGACCCTGACCCAGCGAGAGGAGACAGACACCACTGAGAACATACTCTGAAGTCGCCAGGATGGCTGGACTCTCATCAGCATGGATGAGAGTGATGGGGATGCTATTACTGTCCAGTTTGCAGGATGTAAATTGCACGAAAGAAAGTATTCCCAGGGTCAAACTCGGCTATAAAGGTAGGCACCTACACCTACTGGGTGATTCTTTAGATATACCATTATAAAATAAACATCCTTTAATTGCATTTGGGTTGTGCAGGGTTGTGCAATGTAGCTTTATCCCTTTAGTCATTCCGAAAGTAGTTTGTTGTTCAGTGGTATTTACGTACATGTAAATATTATGCTCTGCAATTGATTTATTCTGCTGTTGCACAATAATGTTTGTGTGTGTGTAACAAAGCTTAGACCTTATTCACAACACACAAATGCACACTTACATACAGTTGCCATCTTGCAGGGTTTTTTTATCAGCTTTAATATAAAGCTATATATATAATTTAATATAAAACTATATATCTATATATTTATTTAAAAAAAAAATAAATTAAAAAAAAAAAAAATATATATATATATATATATATATATATATATATATATATATATATATATATATATATATATATATGTAATTATTTTAGTAAGCAAACCCTGACAAACTACTTGACTCTCTTTGTCTGTTATATTCATTTATTGTTTGGCTTTTCAGGTGTGGTGGCATTAAAAGGAGGCACATGTTGATGTGGTTGAAGGGTTTGCTCTTCACAAAATGATAGCCTCTCATTGTACCTGGCTGTTTCCATGACTATTTCCTAACCACTACTTAGTTCGCTTGTGGCTGGTTATATGATTGCCAGAATTTTCCTTAAACTCTACAAATATTTTATTTTGGTTAATTTGAGGTCAATTTTGTATGATTATCTGTTTTTCTTTTGCTATCTTATGTTTTACTAAACATCTTTAAAAACCTTAAATTTAGACGTATATTTTTTGCATTAGCCCAGGTAATCCTGCACCTTTTATCTTAGGGGAGGTCTAGCACCCTTCTGTGACAACATACTCTTACACTCTCTCATATGTGGTTAATAGGAGCAATCAGAGGAAACCCGTACAACTAGCGAAAAGTCTGTGCAAAGCATTAAAGAAACTAAAAGTAGTGGTCATGGGTCATTTGTAACATGTCACATGTTGGCCACGGATAGTTAAACTTTAGCACTGCAGGATTTAGTGGCTTCATGAGTTGTGCGTAGTAATTAATTTTCCTAGATTTTATACATGTCGGCTCATTGAAGCCCAACTTCACATTGTTACGTGTAACCATGGAAGTATAAAGCAATACATCTCATAATTACGTGTCTGTGCTTCAAATAGGAATGATTAAAGACTTCTTGTTTATTTCTTTTCCTGCCCTTCCTTTCATTATGTCCCTGTTCAGAGTATGCTGTGGCTTTTGGAGCTACCCAAATGTGCAGCATGTTTGCTTTTGCCACCAAGGGAAATAGAAGTTTGAGCTCCCTTAAAACTCCCGCTCCCGCAAGCTCTAGCGCTAGCCCTTCTCAAAATAGAGGCACATTTACATCGACAGCCTTAAGCCAATGAAAATATGAATGGTGGGAATGCACCAATTATTCTGACAGTTTAAAGCACAGAGAAAATATATGTGTATAAGTGAAAGCCATTGGCTGTAATACATTCTGTGACACAATATGTGGAGATACAATTGCTATACAATTGGCGACTTGTTTAACCAGTAAACACTTGCAGGTCAGGGGGTCAATGGAAAATGTTGAATTCGTCTATTTTATTTCATATAAAAAGGGCAAATACAGACAAGTACTCAACTAAAATAAAAAAGAGATGTAATGTATCTTGGCAACCTGGCAGTAATTAGCCATGTCAGGCCACCGGAGGAGCTTTTATATTTTTATATCTTAGTTCTACATGTTTCTGGAACTGTTCTAAAGGAATGAACACCATTATTCCCTACGTTTGTGGTTGGATAATGTTGGTGTGATGTATCTTCTCCAAATCGCACATCTCCGTATGTCATCTTCTATCATAATTACACTCATTATTGTCTGTGGATTGGTGGTTATTTCTGAAAATTGTTGTGACCCTTTCCTCTTCAGTTCAACACTCTGCATACGGGTCATCTTTAAGTGAAGACAAATCATAGCCCATTCATGATATTCATAAATATGTCATTTAAAGTTCTTCTAGTTTAACAGTACATTTAAATTCAAGGTATCCTGGACCCATTCCAACATTGGAGTTCATTAAGTCTGTGGATATTCTGGGACAAAAAAGACATAGCTGTTGACATACACATTATTCAGTGAACTAGAAAAGTTTAGTTTTTCTCCATGTGTCTTTATGTTGGAAATGGCAACGGAAATATAGCCCTAAGCAAGCGTCTCTGATTTAGTGAACTCTTCCAAAACATCAGAACCTTTTTGCTGTCACTGCACACCTTAAAAACAGATGGCTTCTTCTCTGAATTATGAAAATCTGAATAAATTAGTTACATTATACTTCACACCTAAAGACCAGCCAGCCGTGAGACCACGGCATTTACATGTTTGATCTCGCCGAAAGAAAAAAAAACATTAGCATATCTGAGCCCAGCTTTGATTCCCCACAGGTGAAGATCAATAAGCTTTTATAGCATGCATAATGAAGTTTATGTGGATTGGAGGCTCATTGTTTCTGTATGCCAGGCATTTGGCATAATGGCATTGGACAGGGAAAGCTAAGCCTTCACTGTGGTCCAAGCCTGTGGGATTTATTGCAAATTAAAAATGAACACATATGCACACACAATCAATACGAATTTCCTGCCCTTTTGTAAATAATAAAATGTAGGATTTAAGCATTTACCCTAAATGGGCACTTTATCCATGGTGGATCCAGAGCCTGACCCAGAAACACTGGACAAATTATTTAATAATGATTGTTCAGTAAAGTATAAAATGGAAATCTATTGAAAACACTTTCTTCCCCTTTTCTTGCCTTTAAAAATAATGTACGTTAAGTTCCATGTGCAACTGTAGCACAAGAGACTGCATTGATGGCCTTAAGCAAACCTGAGGATTAACTAAAGCACAAGAGCTAATCGTGGCTGTTGAGTCAGACCGAGGGGTTGAGTCTCCTGAGATTTAGCCACAGATAGTATATTGTGGGCTGGAGGACTACACTGATCTTTCAGCGGGATCAGGCCTGACACTGTTTGTAGAGCAGATTAGCCAAGGCTGTGCGAGGGTTGGCAGGATGGAGGTATATTATGTTTTTTAGTGAGGGTCTCTTCGCATAAATATTGATTGAGGGTAACCTATCCGAGACCCTCACGCCTCAGGAGGATAATGGTTGTGTCAATCTGACTGCAGATTTAGCTAGCATACAAGTCTTTTCATCTCATAACACTCGTAGGCACGGATCTGGGTGTTTAAACAGGATGAAGGTTTACTGATACCTACCGCAGTCCAAGATTTAAGAAATCTGACAAAGTAATGATTGGCCATGTAGGATGTGTGAATGTGGGAGAAAGGAAATTCAGAACAAAACGATTTTATTAGCAAGAATGCCAATAAACAGGTGTTGTAAAGAGTGTGGCTTAAAAGAGAAATACCAAGCTCTTGATGCTGAGTGATCTCATGGAGTACTACACCAGCAGACAGAACAGACTGAATGTAAGCATAAACAGTAACATCAGTCATTAAGACTCTGTATGAAGGATGTAGGAATTATGCGCATGGCTTCAAAAAAGTAACGTGCGTTTCTCTAATCGACATTATGTGTATCTGAAACTTTTGTGTGTAAGGAAGACCTTGTGTAATAGTTACAGATATTTTTTAAACTAATCCTAACTGCTAACTGATGAGCTTAAACGTGTATAATGCAGAATTTCGCCTCAGGGAACAACAAAGAGGAAACACAAGCGCTGACACTGTAAATAACCCATCGTGCTGATGGGCATTACGTAGAGAAAGATTGGGAGAGATGGACAGACAGACTGTAATCGAGTGACTAGCTGAGCTCTGATGTCATCGATTTGTTTTGCATTTATAAGCCAGTGTGATGGTCACAGGAAGGTAGGATGGACTGGACAGGATATGTGGAAAGGCTGGAATTAGATTTTTCCTGCTTACAAGAAATTGTCCAGAATACTATTTAAAATCAAGCAATAATAAATAAATAAATAAATAGATACATTGATGTAACCTGTTATTTAGGATTGCTTTAACCATGATGAGGTTATTCCTGTATTTGTGGACACATTTGTCTTCAGGCTGTTCCACATTTGGCATGAATCTTTGATTCCTGAAAGAATGATTCGTTTACAAAGAGGAATCCCTTTGGAACTGTGAATTGATTTGTGAATTGGAAGTCAGTAGGTACATCTGTTGTGGTTTTTAGTCACTAGTAACAATGAAAGACAGCTCCTTTTGGATGCAGGGCAAGTTGTGCAGAAATACCTGCAAACGAGGAGCTGTTCTTCTATCAGATTTTTTTTTTTGTCATGCAGGATTGCACAAAGTATGTATTTTTCACTTCATTATTTTTAAGCACTTTGAGAAGAATTCATTCAAGTGCTCCAGAACTATAAGTCAAATTTTATACATCAATAACCATAAATTTCCCCAGCACCACAAAACTTAATCAAACAGAAATTAACATGTTAAACTAGTAATGATACTTAACACACCAGTTTGACAGTGGTTAGCTTCCACACCTGATGAAGACCTTGTTTTGATGAAGACAAGACTTTCAAGAGGATAAAAGGTCATTTCTCTGGTTCAGTTCACAACTTAAAAACTATTTTCACGCTTCACTAATTGTACAAATATTTTGGGCAAACACACTCAGATCTGGAAGAAAAAAAAGGAAAAAAGCAGTAACTGAATGAATGATTAAATGAATGAAAGAATTAACAGTATATAAGCCCACTATGATCACGGTTGTATTTCTGTATTATTAACTGCGGTATCTGTTTTGCAGAACTGCTTCACTCAGGCAGTCTGGTGCCGTTTGTGGGCTCCGGCGAAGGAATGCTGTTTCAGACATTCCTGCTAGATGAGGAGAAGAGCAGACTGCTTCTAGGGGCCAAAGATCACATATACCTGCTGGACCCCGACAACATCAACAAGCACCCTAGAAAGGTATTCAAAAACACACCCACGAGTGCTTACACACCTGCACACCAGGTATTTAGTTATATTAGCTATAGGTGTTCTGGGGCTAAACGTGAGGAATTTTTTCCCCCCTGGATTTATCCATAACAACACTCCATAATGCCTGTTAGCTGCACACATACTGTGGACTATAGGAAAATCAGTCACTCAGGCACTTTAGCTAAACCTCAAATCATGGTATGCGGTTTTACAATACACACAGAAATGATTAATTACTCTCTAAAAAAAGTTGTATGATGGTATGTGACAGCGTGTATGTTTTGTCTGAGTAGATTCGTGCCTCTAGCGCTCGATTGCTCATTCTTTAGCTTGCTGTTCTTTCGTCACTTGACTGTGTATAGGTTTAATGTGATGGACATGAGTAAATCGATTTCAACGAAACCATTACTTTCAGTCTCGGTTCATGTGTCCTGCACATTTCTTTTCTCGCCGAGTGATTTCGCTCGTGTAAGGTCTGCTACGATTGAGCACTTAATTAGCTTTCTGTCTCCTCTCTCATGTTCAGGCAGGTTCACTGAACACATTCACTGACTTTGATCTGGTTTAACAGGATTAACAGTTAAAATGTGTACGTGGTCATTATTAAAGACAATGGACAGGCAAATGTCCAGAAAGCATCTTATTGATTTGTTATACACTGATTAGGCATAACATTATGACCACCCGACGAATATTGTGTTGGTCTCCGTTTTGCTGCCAAAACAGTCCTGACTCATTGAGCATAAACAGCAATAACTTCTCCTGCAATTTGAGCTACAGGAGCTCATCTGTTGGATCGGACCACACGGACCAGCGTTCATCAGTGTTATTCATTTACCGGTAATAATGTTATAAGGCCATAATGTTATGTCTGATCGGTGTATGTTGGCATTTATTATCAGATTGGGCACAGATTTATGCTCCCGCTTCTATCATTTTACATCCAAATTTAAAATAGAGATAATAGGTAATTCATGGATGCCTCTGTGAAAGCTTGTGTTATAGATTTATCCAACGTTTAAAAGAAGTGGAACTTTATTTAGTCTTCATGGCCTCAGCAAATGTAGTGTCAAACTTTTGTGGCTTAGGAGATGTTTGCATAAGTTTGTTATAATTGCAGTCGGCGCCAGCAATAATTCATAGTTTTTTATAGTGATAGCAATATTAACATAACAAAAAGTGATAATGCAATGATGAATGAATAAGTTACGAAAGGTCATGGCGTTTCTTCAACTTGTCTATGCTCACTCATCCTACATAATTGCCTGACATGATGTGAGTTTGAGAGTTATAAATATTAGACTTGTGAATATCTATAGGGATGCGGTAATGCTTTCTTATTGTGTGTGCGCATGTTTATGTGTGTGCGCGCTTGTGTATGCATGTGTGTGCTTGTGCATAATTCCCTCACGTCTGCAACAGAATATATGCATCCATCTCCTGTCTTACCCCAAAGCAAGACAACACACTTGTGTCAGATCTGGATATTCCCACGGCAGCCCTCTATAGAAACCATTGAGTTCCTTTGGATCCCACAGGCGTCGTTCCTCTTAAACCTGCCAATCACTGTCACTATGACGACACGGGATGCCTCTGCTACAATAGCCCTGTGACAGTCACAGCTTAGCAGTGAGTGTGCAGAGGCTCCCTCTCACTCATGCACTTAACGCATGCACACACGTACACACACAACATTTAGGGAATCTTGTTTGGATTTTACTGACATGAAAGGATGTATCATGTTACTCCAATACAATTATTTTTCCTGCTGCACAATTAAAGAAGGTTTAAATCCATAAAATGCATACACAATATTGGCAAAAGTTTGCGGACACCCATTGATAACTACCATACATCCTTTTTGAGCATCCACATTTAGTCCCAATTTGCTCTTATAATTCCCTCCACTCTTCTTGGAAGATGTTCAATTAGATTTGTGTTGATTGTTGCTCATTCAGACACAAGGGTGTTAATAAAGTTAGGTACTGATGTAGGTGAGGTGAGGAGGCCTGGGGTGCAGTCAGCATTCCGGTCCATCCCGAAGGTGTTCAATAGGGCTAAAATCAGAGCTCTATAGCAGGAGATCGTCCACTCCAACCCATGGAAAGCATATCTTCATTTTGTTTGCTTTGCACACAGGGGCATTGTTATGCTGGAACAGGTCTCCTAGACCAAGTGAAGGGAAAATTTCATGCCAGTGCATCTAAAGAAAACCTATAAATTTTTGTGCCTTGAGATAACAGTTTGGGAAAGAAGCACATACGACTGGGAAAATCAGGTGTCTCAATAATTCTGTCCATATAGCGTATGATTTGTACAGTTCCATTTGAAAACAAATCGGGTAGTCATGTGAAACCCCAGGCTCCAAAATCACAATTTACACAAGAATTCAGTCTGAAATAGGCATTTTACTGCAAATAATTCAGTTCAAGTGATAACAATGTACAGTCTGTTCAAGCAAAATAATAAAAACAAAACAAGTCTAAAAGCCTGCACCACATTAAATCCATAAACATGTCTAATGCAACCTCTATTTCACCCACACTTCTTTAAAGCGTGTCAGTCTGCCCTTCATGTGCACTTCCACAAGAGCAGGTGTCACAAGTATGCACTCCACCCTGATCTATCCAACTCACCAGACACAGCTGCACGGGATAACAGCTTTTTGGAAAGCTGCCTTGTGTCTTTCTCCCTCTTTGAACTTTTAAGTTATGTGCTAGTGTTTGTGCTGGCACTGGGACATGTGAGTTTGCTGCAACATGTGTAATGTTTATCAGTTTGCAAATGCTTGCGGGATGTATGTACGCAGTTTAATCGCCTCCCAGTCTTGCCTTTCAGTGTGTGTTAGAAACACAGCAAAATCGCTTGTTATCCAAACGAATCAACATACACGTCCACTTGTCTGAACGCCTATCGTCACATGAGGTGTGGGTGCGTGCATGTACAGGAGCTTGTGGGGAACTGCCTGGGTTTCAGGGGTCCTGTCAGAGTGTGTTAATGTGCAGGGCTTCAAAGTGCGGCTTTGTAAAGTCGTTTCACGGGCGCGCCTGATTCCGATTAGTCAGAGAGGTTTGCGCGATTTGGCGTCGCGTGTGGAGACAGCACTCAGGGGTCAAGGTTAGAGGTTGCCCCAGTACATGTTAAGCTCTTAAGTCTTTTATAACACATGTGTGCACAGATAAGATAAGATTGACCAAACATACTGTAGCGTTCTTGATGCTATAATGTAATGCTGGAAGGGTAATGGTTTGTTCATTGAATACAGAAGCAAACTACTTCAACAGTTTTTATTTAAAATTTGAGTTTACTTATTGTTTTTTTTTTGTCTCTGTCTGTCTGTCTGTCTGTCTGTCTGTCTGTCTGTCTGTCTGTCTGTCTGTCTGTCTGTCTGTCTGTCTGTCTTACTTTTCCATGCACCCACACTGTCTTAATCTCACACATTCTTTGTTTGTATATCTCTCTCTATTTCTCTCTTACACACTCTTTGTCTCGCTCTCTCTCTGTCTAAATCTACCTGTCTATTTCGTCTTATTTGCACATACCTTCTATCTTCCTTTCTTTTTCTCTTTCTTTTTTCTGTGTGTGTGTGTGTGTGTGTGTGTGTATTATCTTTATTTAGCTGAGCTGGCCAGCTCCCAGAGACAGGGTGGATATGTGTATCCTGGCTGGTAAAAACCCTCTCGTAAGTAACACCCAGAATAAATGACTGTAAAGCAAACATGTCTACACAACTGCTCGTTGTGTTTTTTTTCCCTCATTAAAATGCACATGAAAATTATTAACAGACGTTGTTTCTTTTTGCTTTGACAATGCATTGTTTCTTTCTCGATCTGTCCCTCTTTATCCATCCATTAGACGGAGTGTGCCAATTTTGTTCGTGTTCTGCATAATTATAACCGTACTCACATCTATACATGTGGCACTGGAGCCTTTCATCCTACATGCGCTTTCCTGGAGGTCAGGGGCCACAAAGAGGTGAGAGGTCAAGCTATAGGTGACTGGCAGCACTACATATTTCTGCATGATGACTATGTTTTCGTGTGACTTGCAGGTTGTAGCTGTGGGAGTAATTACTTAGCTTTCACCCCGTTCCATGTATTAACTTTGCTTGATGTGTGTTCTTTGAGGTAAAGGGTGGCGGGCTTCACTTGATCAGCAGCAGTATGGAATCAGGCAGGCTGAAATGCCCTTTTGACCCTCATCAGCCTTTTGCTTCAGTACTTACCGGTGAGTGTGGATTTTTTATAACGTTTTTCTGCCTCACACACGTTGAGTCTGACCTTTTATCACACCATGAATCAGTATTTCTGGCATCCAGAACAGCTTTTTCCAATCAGAGCAAATGCTTTGACAGATATGGTAAAAGCTGGATGGGTTTACTGTAGCCTTTAAAGGAAAACCCGACTGGGGATAGGACACTAAAACTTCACTAGAGGACTTAGAAGTCAGTGCTGGCAGGGAGATACAAACAGACATAAGTATTTGTTTGAAATTTTGAGCTTATGGCAGGTAATGACCCAAAAAAACACTAATATTCATTCATATATATTCCTATAATTTTATATTAGGTTGTAGTGTCATATATCATCACAGTATATTGTATAATGGTGTACTATATGACAGTTTATTTCAGACATCTGAATAGTTGTGTGTGTTTATTATGTTTCCCTGAATAAGGATTATCTTATGATGATGAATGATGAATGTTTTACATCTCTGTAACAGTAACACATGCTCCCAAACTTTTTCTGGGGTGGTTGCCTTGGAGACGGCTATGACAGAGAGTAAATTGTTTATGCGTGTATAAGAAAGATACTCAGCTGGTGTCAGATATCATGCAGAGAGAGAGAAAGAGAGAGAGAGAGAGAGAGAGAGAGAGAGAGAGAGAGAGAGAGAGATGACAGGAGATCAAACACATCTTCATGTACATATATCACATTTTCTAGTCAGATATACTGTGCTGTGTTTTTGAACGTGATTTACATGTGACTTACTGTCTGTTCTCAGATCAGTACCTGTATGCTGGGACAGTGTCTGATTTCCTGGGGAAGGACAGCATGTTTAGTCGCTCTCTGGGTCCCCCTCCGGACCAGCACTACATCCGGACAGACATCTCAGAGGACTACTGGATCAATGGTCAGACTTTTACACAAACATAAAAACTGTAATTTTATAAGACTGTACACAAATAAACTCACCAATAGTAATGCAGTTCACTTTCTTGTTTTATAGTGTCAGTGTGTTAATGAGTAAATCAAGCTGCAGTGTATCGCAAAACATGACTTATAAAGTCAGATCCAGCAACAATTTTTCTGTCTAATACAGTATGTTGGAGCTTAAACTAAATATTAAATATAAACTTTTTGCCTTCTTAAAAGGTTGATTAACTAAATATATATGAATTTTTAATTATTGGTACAAAATCTTTTGGAATCATTGTGAATCCTTGGCTATGCTCTGTAAAGGGCTTTACTACAATTGTCTTCAGTTCCTTTTTGTTTATAAGGCGTTTGGTTTTTAGCAAAAAGAAATGCATGCTCATTCCGAATTTCAGTCAGGTGAAATGCATCTCTTGAATGTTAACTAATAGACATCTATTGGAAGGTGTATTTGAGCTGGCCAAATGATGTGAAGGGATTTTTTCTAAAGCTAAAGAATTCTTCTGTCACTCACTACAGCTGTTATTTGTGGTTCTCTTTTTGATGTCATTGAGATCCCGAGTTCATTCTTTTTTTTAAGAATGTGCTATTTGCTCTGACCATTCATCATGTTCTTTCTATATCTGTGATGGGTTTATTTAAATTTGTGGTCCTAATTATAGCTTGTTTCACTAGTGGTCCCATTGAGTTTAAACAGTAGCATATTCCAAATGCAAAATTTCACTTTGATCTCATATCCTTTATTTAATTTTAACTTCAATATACTGTGGTCAACAACTTTACTATCAATGGAACTGCCTGTATATGAGAGACACGCTTTTACTGTACTTCTTCAAATGTTCTTTAAGTAAGAATTCTTTTTTTTTTTTACATTTTGAATGTCTCAAGAGTCAGAGTAAAAAATGTAATATATGAGTAGACAATTTGGACGATTTTCCACCAGTTCTGCTAGTACAAAGCTCTTCTTTATATAGAGTATAAAGGTTGACTTGCATGGGAATTACCCCTCAGAATTTCCAAATATGACCCTACACACACAAACACACAGGCTACACGAAGAATAAACCCAAAACCACTGGAAATTAAATATTTCCAGGCATGCCAAAAGACACAACGGATTCAATACCACAGTATATACCTGTACAACAGTTCATATACCAGCTGCACCCTAGATCTCTAGATCTTTATTCCCATGCTACTTTACAGAAGAACGAATGTGCATGTACTCACACCTGTTATACTTTATGTGTGAGTGTGTGATAAACCACAGCTCGTTGTGCCTCTTCTCACCTAATTCAAATCATTCATTGGATTATTGCATCATGTATCAGGTTCTCTTCATTCTTCATGGTCTGAGCTATTC
Organism: Silurus meridionalis; assembly: GCF_014805685.1. Taxonomy (NCBI): domain Eukaryota; kingdom Metazoa; phylum Chordata; class Actinopteri; order Siluriformes; family Siluridae; genus Silurus; species Silurus meridionalis. The sequence continues at coordinate 8,207,219 of NC_060896.1, read as the reverse complement.
AGGACTCAGACATTTTATACTTTACTGCTTTATGTGCTATAAATTATGTGCTTTGCTGCTTTCTATTCTTTCATCTTTTTCCCTTTCCTGTCCTTTGTGGAACCGGCTCACAGTCGCTGCTAGGTTCTGGTTTAGGTACAAAGCCCTCTGTGAACAGTGTTTATGGGGGAGTGTAACTTTTACATTTTTCAGATAAAAAAAACACCATTAAATAAACACCTATAACCATGTGGGACTTAAAAAAATTACCCTTTTTCATGCTATCAGTCAAATAATAAATACCAACAATATTTGTACAATATGTAACTATGTCCTATGTTCAAAAGAACATACAAAGAACAAGAATATATATATATGTATTAGAGAAATAATAGAGAGGAAAAGAGAGTGAGAGAATAAAGAAGCAAGAAAGTATACAGTAGAACACATTTAACACTCCATATATATATATATATATATATATATATATATATATATATATATATATATATATATATATATAATATATATGGAGTGTTAAAATGTGTTCTACTGTATACTTTCTTGCTTCTTTTTCTCTCACTTTTTTTTCCTCTCTATTATTTCTGCAGATCTAATTTAAAAAGGCAGTGAATAATTGCTCACTGGCTTTCTCCTGTCTCCACAGAGGCCAGGTTTATAGCTGCTCATCCTATAGCAGACACTTACAACCCTGATGACGACAAAATTTACTTTTTCTTCCGTGAGGCATCCCGAGAAGGGAGCACCATGGACAAAAGCGTGCTGTCCCGCGTAGCTCGCGTCTGTAAGGTAAGAACCCCTGCGGGAACGGACATGCAGCCGTCCTTGCTCCTCTTGATCAAAACGCTCATCACTTCACTGACTCTGTCATTTTATTAGCGAATCGTATACATTTCATGCGCCCCCTGAGAATGCAGGCTTCCTGGTACATTCCATGTCACGAGATCTGTTGAAAAAGGAATAAACCAGTGTTGTCAGCATGGTAAATCACAGCAGATGCCTGGCTGAGTAGACAAAATCTAAGCCTTGGTTCATGATGACACCAGAGTTCCTGTGTGCCACACTGTAATCATGTTAACCGAACTGATAGGAGAGTTTTGAAGTACCTTAAATACAGTTCACAAATAGTTCATGAATGCATAGCATAAAATACTATCAAATCATATACTACATATTACTACATACTGCATATCATAACTACACATTGTCCATCATAACTTCACATTTATACATATAATCTAATAGTCCATTTGAAATCTGCACACTTGTAAATAACATCTATACATTCATTTAAATAATAGTTTTACGTCTGAACTTACTTACACTTACATTACTCTGTGATTCCTTGTGTGCTTCTTGGAAATAAATCTATTTCTGATTCTGATTCTAATATGTATAATTATATTGTTTGCTGGCAGTCATTAAATATTTATTTGTCCTTGTCACTGGTGCCTGGGAGGTTTTTGAGCTGGCTGTGCTTTATGCTTACATTCTCTCTACCACCTTCTTTATAAATTCTATACACAATCTAAGATTGCAAATCCTTTTCTCTAAGGCTTTTAATGCTTAAAAAGTAAACTATAAAGTTAGCTATGTACAGATTCCATTCACCCTAGAGAGAGCATCTTTGTAGTTTAACGTGTTTAACAACACTTCTGCTAAACCCTTTTATGGTTTGACTTTTTTTATGGTCCCTCTCCCCCTTGTGATAGTGTTATTTTATTACACATAATGGCAAAGAATAGAATAGCATGTGTTTGCAAACTCCAGCGGAGACATTTGATCAAACACTCTTGAGAAATAACAAGGATGTTAGCTCATGCCCGTAGAAAATCTCTAAATCTCTATCTGCTAAGAGAATGCCTAACTGCTCCTGGAGTTAACCTGATTATAAATTAACAAAGAGGCCCCTTACATGCTCAATCGTATAGAAGAAATTAGATTTAGACTCTCATTTTCTCTCTTTCAGTCTCTTTAGGTAATTGATGTTTGTTAGCTCTCCTCCCCACTCTGTCTTAGTTAAATAAGCTAGTCTGATTAAGGACAGATGGAGGTCTTCACTTCATATAATGGAAGTTTATTTATGGAGTCCATAAAATGAAGTGGCACGGTTTGTTAAAAAGGTACACCTGTGAGTTTTGAACGAGCACATGTTTGTGTACGCGTTTGCACATTTCAGAATGATGTAGGTGGTTTGAGAAGTCTGACCAACAAGTGGACAACGTTTCTCAAGGCCCGACTGGTGTGTTCCATTCCAGGAACAGATGGTGTGGATACTCACTTTGACGAGCTCCGTAAGTGGGTGATTTTACACACGGCCAAGCACACACTCTCACACAAACGAGTGGTGGGCTTATTGGATGCAATCTGCTATCTCATAACTGTTATTTGCATTTTCAGGCATTTTAAAGCATGGTTTTGTTTGTGTATGTGTGCATTATAGAGGACATCTTTATGGTTCCAACTAGAGATGAGAAAAATCCCAAAGTGTATGGAGTCTTCACTACTACTAGGTACTCTTTCTTTTAATGCTTGGACTGAAAGAATACAGACGTTATTATGAGTCTGGATACAAAAACCACTCAGAGCTCTGGCTTCCATTAGTGTTTACTACATTAGCAGGCTTACAGAGTCACATGCTTAGTTTATTAAGATCAGCTCATCTAAATGTCCAAATGTATACATACACACCACATACACAGATTTTTTTTTTCCATTACTGCTGACCTCCACTTCTCTAGTTCTGCTTTTCTATGTTTTGAAATACGCTGCCAAATTTTGACATTGAAGATAAAGCTAATGAATACAGTTTGCTTGAAATGTAAATGAAATATTTCATGATATTGATGCAAGTTTACTGTTGTTTGTGTTCTTGTGTGTACCATCAGCTCTATCTTTAAAGGATCAGCAGTGTGTATGTACAACATGGAGGACATTCGTGCTGTATTTAATGGGCCTTATGCTCATAAAGAGGGACCAGATCACCGATGGGTGGAATATGAGGGGAAAATCCCCTACCCAAGGCCTGGCACGGTCAGCACCACATCAAAATTTTTTTCTATACTTTGCACACTTTCATATTTTAGATTTTAGTAGCAGCTTTTTTTGGTGGTTGTTGTTCAACCGTACTTTCTGTAAGAACAGACAGTTGTATTCATGCCTATAGTAGTATTAGGTTTGACCACTAGAGGGCAACATAACATAAGGGTTATTCTGTCTATATAGCCTGAAAAAGTTTTCGAAACGAATACTTTGCTTACAATCTCGTCTTTTTTTCCTAATGTGCATTTTCATATTCTCATATGTGTACAGAAATTAAAATATTTGTTTTTTAAATATAATACGCAGCAGTGGCTGAGTTCTTAGTGATTTGTCAGTTAGAAAGGAAATTGCATTGGATGAAAGCAAAATGATTAATGTAAATGCTTTTCCCATACAGTGTCCGAGTCGCACATATGACCCCCGCATTAAGACCACTAAAGATTTTCCGGATGATGTCATTAGCTTTATTCGAATGCACCCACTCATGTACCACTCTGTGTACCCGATCTCTGGTCGTCCCATCTTCACAAGGATCAACACAGAGTACCGGCTTACACAGATCGCAGTAGACCGTGTCTCTGCTGAAGATGGCCACTATGCTGTCATGTTCCTGGGCACAGGTAAAGTCGCACACATATTTGCTAATTTCTGACAGTTCCTTAATGTTACATTTGTCAGTGACAAATCTATATACATAGATGCACATTCCTGACAACACACTGATCAGGCATAACATTATGATTTTATAACATTATGACATGTAGTGACTATCTCTTCATCATGGCACCTGTTGAAGGGTGGGATATATCTATCATATATGGTCCAAGGAAGGAACAGTGGTGAACCAGTGACAGGGTCGTGGGCGGCCGAGGCTCACTGATACATGTGGTAAACAAAGGCTGGCCCGTGTGCTCTGATTCTGTAGCTCACATTGCTAAAAAAGTTAATGCTGGTAATGCTCAATAAGTCAGAACTGTTTAAGCAGCAAAAGGTAGAACACCACAATATTAGACAGGTGGTCATAATGTTATGTCTGATCGATTAGAATAAAGTTATGCCTAATCAGTGTATATTAAATAAAAAACACCAATAGAGGGCAAGGTGAGTCAAAATGTTTGTGTGTTTTCTAGATGCTGGCTCAATTTTAAAAGTGGTTAGCATTACACAGGAAAACTGGGCTGCAGAAGAGGTGGTGTTAGAAGAATTACAAGTGTTCAAGGTAAATATAAGAAAGCTTTGACCTTAGACTCAGTTTCTTAAATTTATCTTATTTTAATGTAACTGCTTTGTGTTTTATTTCAGAACCCGTCTCCCATCCTCAGCATGGAAATCTCTTCCAAACAGGTAAAAACAATAGATGAAACTAACAGGTACAACTTCTGCCATTTCTGTGTGATATTTTTTTTATACATTTAAGATTGTAAAGTAATTCTTCTCTAAACATGTCCACTGTTATATCTCTCTTATACATGTTTACATGTATTACACATTCCTCTTTCTTCTGTTTGTCTCATTATCTGCTTAAATATGTGGCTGGGTCAGACACAGGACACACCAAATTCACTCACTTTTTCCAGGACATGTCTTTCATCCTCTCCCTCTCTCTCTCTTTCTATCTCTACTTCATAGACTGACTTTGTAGGCCCTGCATCTTGTATATACATTTGTATTCATCTCTGTCTAGTCTGAAGTTTCTCAAAGTAAATGAGCATATGGGTAAAAGAACAACAACAAAAAAACACAATGCTTACCTAAAAGATGAAAGCATCTGAACAAATTACAGAGCAACAACAACAGAGTGAATAAATCATAGTTACTGATGGTTCTTTCAAAAAGATATAAATAAAACAGCTCCAATAGTGCCTGCAAGCACTTTTCCTGGCCTTGCCTCTGTTTTTGTTCTGTGTACGAGGTAGTGTTTTACTGTGTGTGTTTAGCAGCAGCTGTTTGTCGGAGGTGCAGACGGCCTGGTGCTGGTGTCTCTGCACAGGTGCCACATTTACGGTCAGGGATGTGCTGAATGCTGCCTAGCCAGAGACCCATACTGCGCCTGGGATGGCTCCCACTGCTCACGATACATACCAGCATCCAAGAGGTGAACACAGATTTAAACACGTTTATATATACATACTATATTGCATTAAGTTTGTGGACATCTGGTCATAAGTATGGTACAGTATGTGCTTTTTGAGCATTCCACATTTAGTCCCAATTTGCACTTATAATAACTCTTTACTCTTCTAATCCCTAGCTTTGTGCTTGTGAACATTTGTGTTCATTCTCCACAAGGGTGTTAGTAAAATCAGGTACTGATGTAGGGTGAGGAGGCCTGGGGTGTGGTCAGTGTTCCAATGAATCACTTAATCAGTGTTCCAATTCATCACAAAGATGTTCAGTAGGGTTGAGTTCAGAGCTCTGTAGCAGGCCTCTCGAGATCTTCCTTTCCAAACCATGTAATTCATATCTTCTCACAGAGTTTACTCTGTGCACAGCTGCATTGCCATGCCGGAACAGGTTTGGGTTTCTAATCCCAAGTAAACGCACAATTTTATTATAGCACATCCAAAGACGTCCTGTACATTTGTGTGCCTCCAGTTTTGTGGTAACAGTTTGGAGAAGAACCACATATGGCAGGAAAGGTCAGGTGCCTTGCTGAGTAGTACAGCTTAGATAAGCAAAATAAAAGCTATAATGCTATAATGAGAAATTAGTTTTAATGTAAAGATGTAGTACAGTGGGGTGTGGTGTGAGAAAGTAATTTAAGTGGACATGAGTAGTATTAGTAAATAGAAGGTTAAAAAAGTTAAAGCAGGGAGCACGTCTCCTCCACCATGCCCTCGCTTTGACCTACTTCTTTTTCCCAGATTGCAGCCCAGTAAAAAAACAAGCTAAACATTTGATTTAGCTGCACTGCTCCGGTGCTATAGGGTGTTGTGGGAACGGACTGGACAGGCAAATTGATTAGAGACGCTTTGTTGTTGAGATGATGTATGTGAGCTGCCATAGAAGTTTTGTTGCCCTTTTCTCACTTTTACGTTTGCTGCTGACACAAGCAGGTCAGGTCATTCCTAGCAGATGCTGAGTCAGAGAGTTATTAGTTTAGAAGATGTTTTGCACATACTGATTGTCAGATGGTCTTCAGGGCAAGAACACACCTTCATTACCTCTAACTGTTCATCATGATCTCATGCTTACATGTTCATCATCCCAACACAATACAAAAAGTATACATTTTAATCAAATTAAGGGCTGTAAAACAATAAGAGGAATGTTTCATGAGATTTTTTTTACAAGAACCTGTGCATAAACAGCAGCAAAGGTATCGAATTATAGCAACAATATATTGTAATTGCTTTTTTTTTTTAATCTTAGGACCAAACATGTTAAAATTTCTTACAGGAGGGCACGCAGACAGGACATCAAACATGGAGACCCATCCAACCATTGCTGGGACTCAGACGATGGTAAGCGTGTGTGTGTGTGTGTGTGTGTGTGTGTGTGTGTGTGTGTGTGTGTTTTGTGTGAAATTAAATATCTGAGCGTTTTGACCATTAGAAGACATGACTGAACCCCATAAGTAAACCAGCTGATAAAAAGAAAAAAGAAGAAAAAGTTTGGTTTGGAGTTTGGGTAGACGGTTTGTAAGAAAAATAGGTGAGCGTGGGTGTGCGTGTGTGTGCGTGTGTGTGTGTGCGTGTGTGTGTGTGTGTGCTGTGGGTTTTAAAGAGAGAGGGTAAGAAAGAGAATTTAAAAAAACTTACCAAAAGCTCTGCATTGTACTTTAGAAAAGCAGCATTGTCCAGAGGGGCTTATGTAATGGAATTCAAAAACAAATCTTAAAACTACTGTCACCCTCTGCCATTCATAAACTTAAGCATTTACACACATTCACTTTCTGTACACTCCCCCATCATCTAAATGCATTCTGACTTACATTTCCTCTACCACTGTGTGCAGTGTTGGGGAATAATGTAGAGGAGAAGGTGCTGTATGGTGTTGAGAATAATTCCTCTTTCCTGGAGTGTCTGCCTAAATCCCAGCAGGCGCAGATCCGCTGGTTTATTCAAAGGCCAGGAGCAGACCACCGCCAAGAGGTAACAAGCACACATCACTCTTTGGTTACATATAAGCGCATAAGTTTATTGACAACCAGGGCCATTTTAATAAGATTTTATTCTAACCAAACAGTATGCATGCAGTTTTCTTAGGTTAGACACACTAGGCTTTTTTCAGCAAAGTTCTATTTATTTGTGGAGTAAATTTGCACACCAAAATATATTTCTTTAATTAGTAACTTTGGTTACTCTTACTATAAAATACAAGCTATTATAAAATCATTAGAATTTCATTTTATTATTTGCCAAAAACATGTTAACATTTTTCAAGGCTCTAGAATCAACAACAGAACATCACTTACACAATACACAATTGCCTTACACAATATTCCCAATGTGCAGTTTTTACCTATAATTACAGTACAAAAAGCTTTACAAAGCCAGTATTCCAATTAAAAGCCAGACAGGTTACAAGAGTCTTTGTTCAAGAGGATTATGAGAAGTCCTTAGGGTTCTCACTCTTTACATACCATCACTGAGAGGAGAACCACTGAAAGACAGACCTGTAGTACAAGTGCTACAGGTGTAAGTGGGAATTGGAATCACAGGAGTCTCACTAATACATTAATACACAGCCAGATCAGCGTTGTCCTCCCTTTTATAGTTTTGTCCTTATTGTGGTGCAAGATGACTCCAGCATGTGCACTCAGTGCTTCAAAAACTCCTAATCCAGGTCGTAAACATGCCTACACTTGCTCTCAATCCCCCCCACACACACACTGAGTCTATTGAAAGCACATGCATTAGTCTATTTGGCCAACACTTTCTCCATTATAACAAGTGTTTGGCCTATTTTAACAGTTGAATCATGCTAATGTTTATATCACTGGTTCTAAAATTTAGTGGTTTTCTTTCACTCATAATACACCTAGACGAGTTTTTAATTGTATAAAATATGGTGGTGCCTGAGGCGAATTCTTAGTTTTAGTTGAATATCTACATTATTATTGAACAATGAACTATATTACAAGTATTGGGACACCTGAATTTCCCAGCTGTATGTGGTTCTTTCCCAAACTGTTATCGCAAAAATTGGGATGTCTTTGGATTTGCTAGCATAGAATATTTTATTCACTTAAACTAGTATATCCAAATCTGTTCCAGCATGACAACTTCCCCCGAAGTACACAAAGCAAACTGAAGAAATGGTTGGAGTGAAAGATCTCCTGCTATAGAGCCCTGACCTCAACCCTACTGAATAACTTTGGGATAAATTGGAACACTGGAATTGGAATTGACCTGTATGTTCTAATCCTTAACAGTTCGATTTGGTTAGCATTTACCCACTGTAGCCCCACTTTCTGCGGTTTCTGAAATATCCTAACCAGCACATCTGGCATCAACAAGCATGACACAGTAAAATGCAATAATATCACATTTTTCCCCCATTATGATGAGTGATGGTGAACATAAAAGTAGCACTTCCATTCCTGAGATAACAGGATAGCAGAATTTATTGCTGATCGTATTTGAATGGATGTGCTATTTTTTTATCAGAAAAGGGAAGTGAAAAAAATAAAAATAAAAGTAAGGGACAGGAAGATTTGCAAATGAACTGATAAGGATAGAGAAAGAGAGCTAGCAGATTCCATTACTGTCATCCATTTTCTCTCACTTTCTGAACCTGACCCTACCTGATCTTGAGACTGTAGTATTTCTTTAGCTTCCTGAGACTCTTACAGTTTTTTTCCATTTATCCCCTAAAGCCATTTTTACTCTGGACATCTGAAAATATTCCATTGCCCTCATTCTCTCTCGTACATGCACTGCCTCTACTAATCCAACACCCTCATCACCCACATATCCTCACCTCCTCGGTCTCCCTGAGAGTGGTTCATGCTGCGGATATGAAGGAGGATTTGACCTTGTGGTACCGTGTGGGTGTTTTTGTATGTGCTTGTGTGTTATGATGAATGGATAGACCCTGGACTAACTCCTCTGAGTGTTATATCAGCAGCATTGTTGTATTGATCCATCACTACTGTACTTAATCACTCCTGAATCGCCAGAACACTCATGCATGCATCGTGTGTAAGAGTGCGTATGTGTGTGTGCGCCAGGCTGTTCCTAACCTTTGTGGGGGTTTATAAAAACGAGATATTACTATATACTGCTTACAGCATAGTCTCTGATTAAACAGAAGCTTACAGTTTTAGCATTGGTTATATTTGACACTTTGTCTTTTATTATCATCTTCTTCTTCTTCTTCTTCTTCTTATTATTATTAGTATCGTTCCTGGACAAGCAGATGCTGGGTGATGCAGCTGCGCCGAGCACCTGCAACACACACGCACACACACACACACACACACACACACACACACACACACACACACAAACATTCCCATGCTTTACACCTGCAGTGTTATCCTAAAATATGACCCAACACCTCACCTCGTAAAGCACCACGCTGAGCGATGTGAAAAAAACATGTGTGTTGGTGTGAATGTTTATTCAAAGCGAACAGATACAGATTGCAGCATGCCATCCCTAAAACACGTTTCCTCCCACAGTGCTGAAAATCTACAGGTCAGTGTTATGAGAGACAGGAGTTGTGGAGTGTCTCATGTTTTTTTTTTGGAATACTCCAACCATGCCATATAATCTCTATAAACCACATCTGTAGAGTGTGGGCGGTTAAGGCAAGCAACATTTTTAACACATTTCTGTGTATGAACAGAAAATGTTTCAAGCACACTTGGGTTGGATGTCCATCAGTACACATTTCAAATACCCTCAACACTACTGAGGCCTGGAGTATTCCTTAAAGGCACAAGTCTTTAACAGTGTATGTACACTGGACTGTGGTCAAATTTGAATCCTCTGCATGACATAACATGACAAAAGTAAATGAGAAAAAGCAAGAGAAATAGTCTTGCATGTTCTCTTCTAGGGGTGTACAAAAATATTGATACGCGAGTATCACAATATTTGTTTGCCGATACGGTATCGAATCGTGAAAACACCATATCAATATTTGTATATATAAAGATTCATGGCCCTTATTCCGTTTTGAGTTTATATCCGACAGCTAGATACAGTAGATAGCAGTCTTTTATTTCGGAATTTAAACAGTTACAGGAAGTACAAGCATAAGGGCTCGGAAGTAATGATAGCATTAATATCTGCCTTTTTCCTGGGGGGTGCTGTTGTTAAAAAATTGTGGGTTTAAATTCCACCGAAAGTTGACTGACTTGCACCTACGGAAATATGTTTAGTTTTTGTGCGTTTGGTTTTTCAGGCAGCAGTATGAATGATGCCATTAAAAATATTAAAATGCCATTAAAAATCAACATGTGCTCTTCGTCTTTCCTTTAGGTCTCAATACTCCCTCCCTGTCCTCTACATCTGCCTCTTTTAAACCAACAACCTCCATGTCTTCCCTCACCACATCCATTAACCTCCTCCTTGGCCTTCCTTTTTTCCTCCTTCCTGGTGGCTTCATCCTTAGCATTCTCCTACTGATATACCCTGCACATGTCCAAACTATCTCAATCTCGCCTCCATCACCTTGTCTCTAAAATGTCCTACATGCGCTGTCTCTCTAATAACCTTGTTTCTAATCCTGTCAATCATCGTCACTCCCAACGAAAACCTCAACAACTTCAGCTCTGCTACCTCCAGCTCCACCTCCTGTCTTTTACTCAATGCCACTGTTTTTAAACATAAACATCATACAACATTGCAGGTCTCACCACAGTCCTATACATTTTCCCTTTTACTCTTGCAGATACTCTTTTATCAAAAATCACTCCTGCCATTCTTCTTCACCCACTCAACCCTGCCTGCACTCTTTCCTTCACTTCTCTAACACACTCTCCATTACTTTGCACTGTTGAAACCAGGTACCTGAACTCCTTCACCTTCTCCATCTCTTCTCCCTGCAACCGCACCACTCCACTGCCCTACTTCTCATTCACACTGTACTTCTCATGTACTCTGTCTTACTTCTTCCCCTTCTCTCCAGTGTGTACCTCCACCTCTCCAGGCTCTTCTCAACCTGCTCCCTACTCTCACCACAAATCACAATATCATCCGCAAACATCATAGTCCACGGAGAGACTCCTGTCCGACCTCATCCGTCAACCTGTCCATCACCACTGCAAACAGGAAAGGGCTCAGAGCCGATCCTTGATGCAGTCCCACGTCCACCTTGAACTGCGTTCCTACTGCACACTTCACTGTTGTCACACTGTCCTCATACATGTCCTGCACCACCCTCACATACTTCTCTGACACACCCGACTTCCTCATACAATACCACAACTCCTCTCTCTTCACCCTGTCATGCGCTTTCTCTAAATCCACAAACACACAGTACCACTTCTTTTGACTTTCTCTATACTTTTCCATCAACATTCTTAAAGTATGAAACCATACTGTTGCTCACAGATGGTTACCTTTTTTTCTCAGCCTGGCTTCCTCTACTCTCTCCAGTAACTTCATGGTGTGACTGATAAACTTTATTCCCCTGTAGTTACTGCAGGTCTGCACAACCCCTATTATTCTCAAAGATCGGTACCGGCACACTCCTTCTCCATTCCTCAGGCATCTTCTCACCTCCCAAAATCTTGTTGGACAATCTGGTTAAAAACTCCATTGCCATCTCTCCTAAACATGCTTCTACCGGTATGTCATCTGGTCCAATCGACTTTCCACTCTTTATCTTCTTAATAGCTGCTCTCACTTCCTCCTTACTAATCCTATCCACTTCCTGCTTCACAATTTCCACACCACCCAACCTACTTTCTCTCTTATTTTCCTCGTTCATCAGCTCCTCAAAATACTCACTCCATCTTCTCAACACACTCCCCCAACTAGTCAACACATTTCCATCTCCATCCTTTATTGCTCTAACTTGCAGCACATCCTTCCCAGCTCGGTCCCTCTGCCTGGCCATCTGGTATAAATCTTTTTCTCTGTTCTTAGTGTCCAACTTCTTATACAGCTCCTCATATGCCTTTTCCTTGAATTTCGCCACATCCTGCCTACGTTTGCCTACGTTTCTGATCACTCTGTCGATCCCAATTCTGTTTTGCCAACCTTTTTCTCATTATGCTTTCCTGCACTTTCTCATTCCACCACCACGTCTCTTTGTCTTTCTTTCTATTTTCAGATGTCACACCAAGTGCCTTCCTAGCTGTCTCCCTTATCACTTCTGCAGTAGTTGCCCAATCATCCAGCACCTATTCACCACCACCGAGCCCCTGTCTGACCTCTTTCCTGCATCTCACACTGCAGTCTTCCTCCTTCAGTTTCCACCATCTTATTCTTCTTTCAGTCTTCACTCTCCACTTCTTCTTCAACTCTAAAATTATCCTACAGTCCACCATCTGATGCTGTACAGCTACACTGACCTGATATTTCTTAATCTTTATTTTCCTAGAGATGCAGGAAAATAAAGATTAAGAAATATCAGATAGTAATATTGATAATATTCAGTATAGACTAATGCTGAATATTGATACTAATAATATAATATAATAATAATTAATCATCATCAATCCCTCTTCATCCATGGTAAGGGATTTGGCTTAGTAGTGCTATTTTAGATGTAATGCAAATGCAGATCCTACTGTGTTCTGGCTAAAATATTTTTTTTTGCAAAGGTTTACATATAGTGGTTTGTTCTTAATGACAGCTTTCCTAAAGTTATATCCTATTCCTAAAATAAGAAATATCCCAATACATCGCCTTGCTTACAGTATCGCAATATGTCTCAACATATAATATCTCAGCCCCTGCATCGTAATACGGTACGTATCGTATCGCCATATTCTTGCCAATACACAGCCCTCTTCTGTTCTGTATCTCTGTATATTCAGTTGAACTGGTGTCTCAAAAGACTTTATGAGTTGTGTTTGTGATTGATTCTGAATGGAAGGTCTTGCTCTCCTTAGCCAGCACATGAAAGAGTCAGAGGCCTCTTTCACAGATTTAACTATGACCTTATAACACACAGACACCATGACATCACTTTGACATGCACACGCACAGTTTTTCCTTACATGCCTCAGGTTGTTTGTGTTTTAGTCGACAGCATCAAAGAACACAAAGTCAAAGCTCATATCTGGCGAACAATACTGATTAAGAAACGTGCTCCATGTAGAGATTTTTATTTTCTTCCTGCTATAAACATTGTTCAGCTCTGATTTGTGCTTTAGGTATAGTCAATCCTGTGAATTTTTATGTGTGCTCATATGTGCGTGCGTGTGTGTGTGTGTGTGTGTGTGAGTTAGTGTGCACTTGTTTAAAAAGGAGCAGGTATGCTTTGAAGCCCCCTCATTTCTCTCGAGAACAGCTGCATTGTTTTAGCGCTTGACAACCTCATGACTTGAATGAAGAACTAGCAGGCATATAAACACTATTGGAAGGTTATTTTCCGATAAAGGAATCTAACCAGGAACGGTCTTGATCGAGATTGCAACTAATAGATGGCGCAACAGTAAGGAGGCGGTTATTAGTGTGCTTTTGACCATGTCATCGCATTTTTATTACTGGAACACATCCTTTCACAGGCTTCCCAGGGCTGACCCTTACACGCATATAGAGTTAACTTCCCGTGGTCAGAGGCCACCAAAGAAGTGAACATGCACCTTGAACATAGATCACACACTTGCTTTTTAGATAAGTGGCACAGACTAATCATTCTAAAGGATGCATCTCTCTCTATCTCTCACTCTCTTTCTCTGCGCACACACATGCTTCATTATCACTAATATAGTGGCAGCCCTCCTGATGTATCTAATAAGACTGTAATGACCAATCCAACACAATAATTAGAGGTCAGCAGGAAGCTGAACCTAAAGGTGAAAGTGCGACCTTTGCCCCTGTGTTTGGAGAAGGGTGGAAGCCATGCTGTGCGCCGGTCCCCATGGCTGTGCACAAACCATCAGAATGATTTATGGCTAGGAACACTACAGGTGACATGTGAATTCTCCATCGGCATTTGGAGGGGACACCTAATTATTGCACAGAACGAGAAAGTGCACAGTAAACAGTTGAAAAGTGGATAACAGCTATACTTTGTGTTTGTTTCACGGAAATGTTCACTCTGAGTGGAGAAGATGCAAAGCATATCACTTATTGATTGTGTTGAGTAATTTATATATACAGTGAAACCCGGTTATGTCGCCGGTGTAGGGGACGCCAAAAAGCGTTGAGATAACCGATGATCGAGATAAACGAAAACCAATATGGCGGCAATATATTAACATGCTTGAAATGTATTTATATACATGATGTGCGTTATTAAATGAGAATGTGCATGCACATGTTTTTGGAGTTTTTTTTACACAACAGCGTTGCCGCGATTTGATTGATTGGTCATGCGGATCGAGAAAACCTGTAATGCGGATAAGGAGGCGGAAGCTGAAGTAAACGCAAACAAAGTTTATTGAGAATACTCAGGAGATAATCCACCAATACTTGTAGCGAAGCAGTAATATCCACTGGAGTGCTCCGGGAGTTTGATCCACGAAGTTCTGTAAAAGCAGAGACAGTTCGTTTAGAGAATCCTCTATGGAAAGCGCAGCGCTGGGCAGCAACGGATAAACGTGGTGCAGACAGTGTGAACATGGAAAACAGCAGAATCGGGGTAATCCGGGGTGCCGTTGAGAGAATGCGGAGTCCGAGAGGAAGGGTACATAGCGGGATACGTATACGCGATTACACAGACTGCCATGAAACAACACATACACAACATGCACACGTGCGGGCGGGGCATGCAGGGAAGAAGAAGCAGGGTGCTTCGGGGAATGCCGCCGCCGAAGGGGGCGTGGCAGGGGGATTCCTGACATAACCTACATTAAGTGGCAAATTTGCCCCCCCTTGTGCTCGAGATATTAGGGTTCGGCGACATAAAAAATCGACATAACCGATTACAAAATGCTAAGACAAAGTGAGAAATTAGCGGTTCCACTTCAAAAACGTCGACTTAATAGGGTTGACGAGTTAACCAAGGTTGAGATAAGTGGGTTCGACTGTGTATATATACACCGAGCAGGTATAACTTTATGGCCACCAATCAGGCATAACATTATGACCACCTGCATAATATTATGTTGGTACACCCTTTTGCTGCCAAAATAGTCCTGAGTCTAGAGCATAAACAGCATTACTTCTGCAGTAATTGGAGCTACAGTAGCCCATCTGTTGGATCGGACCACACAGGCCAGCCTTCACTACCCACATGCATCAATGATTCTTGGCTGCCCCTGACCCTGTCGCCAGTTCACCATTGTTCCTTCCTTGGAGCATTTTTTATAAATACTGACCGCTGCAGACCAGGAACATCCCACAAGTGCTGCAGTTTTAAAGATGCTTAGATCCAGTCATCTAGGCATCACAGTTTGCTCCTTGTCAAACTTGCACAAATTCTTACGCTTGCCTATTTTTTCTGCTCCTAACACATCAACTTTGAGGACAAAATGTTCACCTGCTGTCTAATATATTCCACTCACTAGCAGGTGCCATGTTGAAGAAGTACATAATGTTATAATGTCATAAAGTTATGTTTGATCGATGCTTGTTTGTGTGTTACAGATCAAAGAAGACGAGCGGGTGTTGGTAACAGAGCGAGGTTTGCTCATCCGCTGGGTGCAGCGTAGTGACGCCGGCTTGTACGTGTGCACAGCTCAGGAGCTCAGTTTCACGCGCACTCTCCTCCAACTTTCTCTGAGAGTCCTGGAACGCAACCAGCTTCCCGGGCACCACCCATCCACCGCCGGACCTCAGGATCACTCTATTCAGGACATGACGTCCGAGTTACGGCACAGTTATAAGGACTATGTGCGTGCTATGAGCGCACCGTCTCTGGAGGAGTACTGCGAAGTGCTGTGGCATAAGGAAAAGAAGCAGAGGCAGAAAGCTAAATGGAAGCAGGAACTCCGAAAGAACAGGAACCGACGGCACCACCAGGGGGCTGCCATCTGAGTACACGGTACTCAGATGTGCAGGTAGGAGAGGGAGGGCTAAAAAATAGCATTGATCTGTGGATCGATGTCCATGACCCAAATGGAACCCATTTCATCTATTTTAAGGGGTAAGACAGATCATTTGAAAACCAGCGTTCTGGTTGTCAACATCTCTACCTGTCATCAGGATACAGAGAAGACACACAAAGTATGAATTTGCTTAATCTACAGCAGCTATGCAAGTAAAGAACAGGTCCTACTTGCAGACGTACAGCAGAATAGTGCTGCTCATGTATTTATTAAGTAAATTTAGTACAAATACAGGACACAGGAGGATTCCCATTCACAAGTCTTTAATTGTAACCAGTAATGAAAATGCATTCATGTTGAATGACTGTAAATATATGTTTTGTACAGCATATTGTGCATGCGGTAGAATCATTGACGTTTTAATTGTTTTCAAATTATAAGTTTGGTGTTCACACAGCAGGTTTCTTAAATGCATCCATATTGCAAACGGGATCAAGCTAATTTGTAGACAGAACAGTACCACAATAGGCAGTGTTCCTCAGTTTGATCCTTAACTCACAGTCACTCCCTCTACTTTCATTTGTTCCTCCTGTGTTCATGTGGTTTTCCTCAGGTTTCTCTGGTTGCCTTCAAGAAACATGCTGGTGGGTTGATTGACTATGTTAAATTGCCCCTAGGTGTATGCATGTGTACTGGGGTGAACTGAATGTATTCCCACTTAAAATTCCTGGGACAAGCTCTAGATCTACCATGTTCAGCTGATTCGGGATTCGGGGTAAAACACATACTGAAGATAAAGGATGGAAAGAAACTTGATTTTTCGATCTGCTTACTCTGATTCACATATGCAGGGTTTTAATTCAGTTTGAAACTCCATACAAATGGAGTACAAATATTCAGACTTCAGACAATATTTCTATATAAACAACCAAACAAAACAAAACAAAAAAATGATTGAACTTGACTGCCTGACTGTCTGAACACAACCTATAATCAAAAACAATATAAAAAAAGGTTTGTTAGAAAAAAAAGTAATAAAATTCTGTATATTTCACTTGTGTCTTTTGTAGTTAGTTTGTTTATGATATATGAACTTATTTATAATTACAACCCATTTGGAATAAACTCTTTCCTTTAAAGCTCTCTGATTTAAGGTGTTTTATTGCTAAATACTTGATCAATTGCTGTTTTCTTCCTCTTAAATCTTTTTCTTTTTCTTAGTATTACTTCTTTATTTATTTGAATGGAGAAACTTACATAAACACACAATATACCCGATACCATGACTGGAGTTCTTCACTACAGTCATGCTCTCCAGTGCTTGTGATTGAGAAATGCCGCCAGTCTGGTCTGTTGGAAGACCAGTCAAACACACGGAGATCAGATTAGAGGGAGCGAGAGGAACTCACTGCCATCCATCATTCTTCACAGGCTGACCTCACATTACCCTCCAGCCTGGAACAGTGACTCCTGCACACACACACACACACACACACACACACACACATTGTATGTACTGTGTGTTCAAGGCTGAGATTCTGTCCAAGTCAGGACTCACTTTTCATGACCAGTTGGTTTTGCTTCTGTTGACCTAAGAAAAGGGTCAAGTTTGAACAAGTCATTCATGCACATATGCAATACAGGTTATGTCTGCAAGTATAACCTGCATTGTGTAGGTGCATAAATATAGAACTTTTGCCGTACTCACTGGTGGACATAAAGTAAATGTAATTTTAAAGTTTTAAAGATCTCAATCCGTGTTTGACTCATTAATATCATTCTATTAATAGATTAGTGTACTAAGAGTAACATTAGAGTCTTTTCACAAAGTGTTAATTAAGCAACTGTCTTTTGACAAAAATTATAATAGGAACATTATAGCCATAATAAATCATAGTACTTTTTATACTTAAGTACATTTGAGGGCAAATACTTTTGTATTTCTACTCAAGTAAAAGTTTAAAGGAAGCAACTTTTACTGTTTTCTGGTTCCAAACTTAAATATATAATAATATTGTTTGATTAAAACCAAAACCAGAATGAGAACGACACAGCCGTGGTTTAGAACTCAACAATACAAAAGATGCACGCTGAGACTCAGGGCTGTAGCAACACACATCAGGGTATAAATAGCCAAACTACATACGAACTAACACAAAAAGCTTTACACAATTGGGTGACCTGAAATGACAAGATAAGGGAAAACAAGACCAGGTAGTGAAAACCAAGCGCACAGTGGACTACTTTTTTAGGAACTTGCCCTGAGATGTACTATGATACGAGGTGGTATCAAAAAGTTTTGAGACTAGTTTTCAAGAAAGTACTTTATTTAAGTTTACACACTATCACCTTTAAAATAGTCACCTTACATAGCACTCCCAGTGTTTCTGTCACTTTCAGAATGTGTCTTAGAAGTTTTCTTTTCGAGAGTGGTCAAGCACCTTCTATGATTTTTTTGCTGGATCTCCGCAATGGTATCAAAACAGCAACATTTGAGCTTGATCTTCATCTACGGGAAGAGGGCAAAGTCTGAAGGCACCAATCTGGTGCTGAAGTAAGATGATGTTGTTTTTGGTGAGAAACTCACGTGTGAGGAGAGCTCGGTGGACAGGTGGTCAGAATAGCACCATTTGCACAGCTCCTGATGTACACAGGATGATGTCTTTTGCCACACTGACTTATTAAGGTCGGTGCTCAATGTGACTGTGCATGTGGCCTTGTCTTTAACTCAAATCAGACTCAAATCTTGGCATTCTGCTAGTGAAAAATAACAACATTATTTCCTGCTTATATTATTCGGCATAACATTATAATATATAAATAACTGGCGACTGATTTTAGTTTCATACAATTATGCAGGTTTATAGAGTTCATGAAAAAGTCAAAAAACTAAAACCTACAGAGCTACACCAACTCAAAGCAAATCTAATGCAGAATTCCTGCAAGTGAATCATGGTCACTAATCTTTTACTCACGTTCCAATAATTTTCAACACTGTCTGGCTTGTGAAATCTCATAAATTCACTATCTCGAACCCTGACAGCAGGACTTTCTACACCATGTGTCATGGCATGCTAAGGAGGATTGCCTTAATGACCACATGGGGCCTGTGGAAGGAAACGGGATTTTAACGGATGGGAAAGCTCTTTAATCTGTGCAACTGTTTCTTCTTCCTGTATGAGCAACAAATCAAGCAAAGCATGATGGATTCGCATCATTCCAATCACGTTGCAGTGCACAGGTCATAAATCAGTACTGTTTAGCTCTAGAAAATCATCCACAATGCTTTGAACAAAGAGTGAAGCAGAGTGCTGTTGATGGACAAAAGTTATGGCAGGATAAATTCGATCCAGCTGGGTGAATGGAAGAAAAATGTAACTTGTTGCTAATGGGGCATCTTTAGGCAACGAGTCAGCTGACCTGGTCATCAGGGTCATTAGCAATGTGTCTGACTGCGTCTTTTGTTCTGGTTCAGGCAGGTTGTTGATTCTACTTGGTTGGGTGGGAATTGAAATTGGGTGGTTATGAAAATGTTATTATTTTTGGTTTAGCAAACATGGATATTTTAACCACTACATACCACAAACGCTGTTGACATTTATGCGATTATGGTATTACTTTTTATGCTAAATTCTCAAATATGATTGGTCCAAAGGTGTTTAGTAATATTTGCAATTAAGCATTTCCTGGATTTATGTTCTGTTTAATGATAATGTCATTTCACTAGTAGCAGCTCCTTCATTTGGTCATGTGTGGGCAGCAAATGGATTTAAGAATGTTATTTAACAAAGAAAAAAATCCTTAAATTAAATAGTCTCCAGAGTCAAATATTTGTAACAGTCCTTTTGGAGCTGCTATACTGTAAGTGATGTCTTGTGGACAATACATATTATTAAATACAATTATAAAAGGATAAAAACTTTGTTTGAGCTTCTCCTATTAGGGAGATTATCCGCATGTTTGATTTGGCACATGTTTTTTTGCCCTTCCTAACCCAACCCCCCCCATTTTTCCGGGCTTTGGACCGGCACTAAGGCTTGGGCAACCCTAATGGCTGGGGTTGGTTCCCTGACCGGGGATCAAACCCGGGCTGCAGCGGTGAGAGCACAGCATGCTATCCACTAGACTACCAGGGAACCCACAATTATAAACTTATATAGACTTATACAATTATAGACTTATATTTATCTCATTCATACAACTGAGCAGCTATGGGAATAAGGTCCTTGCTCAGGGGCCCAGAAGTGGCAGCTTGGTGTGACTGGATTTGAACTCAAAACCTTCAGATCCAACCACTGAGCTACTACCTCCCAATATGAATAGCCTTAAACTAGTTATCACATAGTCCTTTGTGTCATTTCTGTACTGCATAATATTTACCGCATTTTGGCGGACATCCTTATCTAGAGCAACCCCGTTTATCTCATTCATACAAATGGTGTGGCTGGGATTTAAACTCACAACTTTCAGATCTAAAGTCCAATGTCTTAACCACTAATCTAGCAGATTCTAGTTTTCTAGATTCTAGTAAAATTATAAAACTTTAGGATGTGTGCTGAAATAGGAAGTGACAAAATCCATAGTGCTTACAGCATCACAACACTCTATCCTGGATTCTAGAGAACAATCCCATCAGCTGTCAATCACTCAGCCTGACTGCTTTAACAGGAACAGAGAACCCATTATCAGGTCCATTCCTGACACACTCCTGTAAGTGTGTTATAAGTGAGTGAGTGCGGAGTGAATGGCCAGTGAATAAGACATGGTGTGAATCGCTGCTGCAGAAATTCAGCTTTAGACTAGTTTGCCATGTTTGCGGTGGGTGTCAGCTTCTCCGTCACAGTCACACAGATTATTATTTGCATGTCTGCCTTTCGGGAATTAACGTCTTTGTGAATTGCTGAGCAGAACATTTTTACTGGGCTCAGTGAAACATTTTTACAAGGTTAGAAATGACCTATGAAATATTTATGCATATTTACATATGAATCATTCCACAAACCAGTTTCTTTCCATTTGCAAAGCTAATTAATATTGCAGGATTTTGGGTTTTATGAAGGCCCATGGCTTATTTATTGTTTGGGACAAATTGCTGTCGACTATAAAAAAAAGGGTGCGATGGAAAAAAGCGAGAGGATTAAGTGATACAGAGCTATATTTTGTATAGCAGTGCAGTCATGGGCTGAAGGCAGAGGCGACAATCTGCAGACAAATAGGCTATAAAATGAAATATAATGTAACGGAATGGTTCTCGTGCCCGATATGCCTTGGTCACAATTCTTATTCATAAGAAAGACTCAAGAGAACATATAATAGAATGTTCCAAACATTTGACTTGTATGGCTTTATTAAAAATGAGGGGAGGAAAAACCCCAGATAGACTGGTACGCCCAGTGGAAAGAATAAACCAGTAACAAACACATTCTAGGATAAAAATAGATAAAAAAATATATGTAATAATAAAAAAAAGGATGGAGACCAAATGGGTTTGCTGAGTTTGAAACAGAACATTGGACAAATGCATTTTAATTGCTATGGCTTTTCAAGGCTTATTTTAGACTTTAATGTCAGAATCGATTATGGTTTTGAAATGGACAAAAGGACACTGTGGAAACAAAAAGAGCATTAAGACTAAAACCGGAAACTGTTGCAGTAAGAAATTACTTGTTTGTCTTTGGATGGTTGTAGCCCTGGTTCAGTAATCCTTTGCTCATAGCAAGCACGTTTTTGCAATTGTGTTCATTCATTCATTCGTTCATTAATTTATTCATTCATTCATTCATTCAAACCGAAAAGATTAATCTCCAAAACCCAACAAAGGCAAGTCTGTCAATCCTGTGCTTTAAACTCATAACCTTACAATCAGTAGTATAGAATGACTGAGTCATCAGACTGCCAGATCTACACATTTTTAACTTACACACCATTTATTTTCACAGTAACTAAGGCAAATGTGTCTAATTAAGTTTAGTAAGAAACAGAGGGGGATCTAAGAATTAAAATTACTGCTGAAAGCTTTGTTTGGAGACTTTGTCTCAAGCTGTGTGTGCAGCCAGGGAACATTCTTTCCACCACCCTGGACAAGTCTTGATGCTGTGAGTCCAGATTAATATTTTTGCAATTATTTTTTGGATACAATTTTGGCAATTAATCTAAAAATTATGTTTGGCAGAAAAACTACACAGAGCAGCTGTTCAAAGAACCTAAAAGAACATCATGACCATGATGATTTATTACCCCACACCTTGCTATGAAGCATGGTGGTGGCAGTATTGTGCTATTAGGCAGCTTCTCATAAGCTGAGACTGGTGATCTAGATAGAATGATAGAAACATCTGACTCCAAATATTCATTTTGAAATCATTGCATTCTAAATGTATTTGCATTTTACACAGCATCTCAACTTATTTGGGGGTTGTTTGATAAGAAACAAGAGAACTCAACACCTGATGCTAAATTTAACTTCAAATCATTTTCCTCTTTAATCTAAAAAACAAAACAAAGTAATCATATTACTATATTGCTTGAATTTTTGTGGTTACCTTCATAGTACAATAAAATTACAGAGTTTTTTGATCAGACACTGTATCTGTTTTTGTTTAACTTGAATAAAGTGATCATAATTGTGGCCCAGATTCCATGGTAGTGCTTTTGTATAAATACAGGCTGTGTGTGTCCATGTGTCTTTTATTCAGTATTTTTTGTTAACGCCGATTGTTTAGGATTTTTTGGAGTGTGTGGTTGTAACCAGCTTGATCGCTTTTCCCCAGGAAATTTTTTCCCCTGTTTAGTCACCTGGCAATTTGTAAATGTAAGCCAACTCATAACATATGCTCCTTTTGAATTACTTGAAACCAGGCAAGCGCAATTTATTATTCATTATGTGTCACAGAACAGCTTAACACAGATAAAACACTATCAACCTTCGTCAATATACATATGGATACTAACAACTGCCTAGTGTCATAATGATTGTCGAAGAGAGGCCATCCTTTCCTCCCAGAGGGCATGGCTATTTTTACTTCCTTGGTTTTTATCCATTGGTATCTATGGCATTGTTGGAATTAGAACTTGTTTGAAGGTGTGTTAGTTATACAGAGCAGCAAAAATGATGTACTGTAAGCTGGCACATGAGTACAGGACTGAAATAACAACGAGCTGTTTATGTAGGTAGTGCAATATTACAGAGCGTTTGTACTTCTACAGATGTGAACTGGACAGATGTGATGAGAGACAGATAGAGAAATCAGTGACATAGGAGAATATTGATAGTGTCCCAAGGGCAGCGAGCTGAAGGAATGTGTGACAGAGGGAGAAACAGTTGTTATCTGTAAGAGGGTAATGACTACCTATGAAGCTCACACCTGATTTATTGCCTCTGTCCCTTTACTTCACTTCCAATACCCACAACACACATACACTTCCAGACGAGTGATGGCTTCATTCGCAGGAAACACATGAATGCATGCTCTTATTTATTACCCCACACCCTGCAATTGCAAGCCACTGTTAGTTTAATAAATGAAAGCGAGGAAAGATATATAGTATTTCAATATATAATTCAAGCCTGTTCTAGCCCTGATTGAGAAGGCAGAGGAAAGATCAACATAGAGGTGCAAGGCAGAAGTAATGTCAGATGTAATCCTTTCTTAGATATTTGTATTAATTATGAATAGATCAGCTTTAGGTATCAGGTTGATATTTATTCTTTAGTACATGCTTCAGTTAGCCAAGTTTTTGATAAGACACAGTTGCTGATCTGGACTATAAGGATTACCGGAGAAGCCAATTAGATCAAAGCAACAGATCAGCAGACAATCATGGCCTCGAGCTGCCATTTGTGATCTTCGGCAAACAAATAAAATGAGAAGAACACGTGAGCTGTTCAAAATGATTAACTTTACTATTTCAAACTGCAATTATTACATCGTTGTAGACTGATTCAATGATCGAACAAAACACATGACTTCTGAACCGTTGTCTCTTCTAGACAGAAGAATGTTTTGTCCGTCATCAACAATCTCCAATAATCAGTTTGAGCTCTGCTCTAGTCTATCTAGATTTGATGTTGAGAAGGTTTGTCAGGATTTATTTGCCTCATAAACTCAATCAGGGCACAGCTGTCTACACACATCACATGGCTCTTTTAATCCAATCCTCAGTCCAAAGTTGCTCAAATACAATCACATCTTTATCATGACAGTTGGATTTATGTTTTATGGTCTTTCCAGATGCAGTATTATACAATCCAGACAAAACGATTTGGTTTGGTTCAGTTACTTTTTTTTTTTTAAATGCTTAAGTCTAATCAGTCAAAAGGTGGACAACTCGGTGCGGAATTTAGTTCCCAATATTAATGATTGGTCAGTACTAATAGGTTTGTTTTTTTATACAGAATTACCATAGTTCTAGATAATACACAAGCTAACTGTCTGTTGTATAGACAGCTCTAACAAAAAAAAATAACACTTCTACGATGGCGTATTAGGGACACTGTGGGATAAAAAAAAAATGAAAGGGGAGGGGCAGGGAATTTAGAAAAAAAACTAAAAATTTTCCAATTTCAGATTTATAAAAAAAAAACTGGGACAGGAGGGGAAGGGAAGGGAATTACTTATTCTGAAATTTTCCAGTTGTTTACAATCCACATAAATACTGAAACTTTCATCAGCACATACAGCACAGAACGTAAGGAGCAATCTGGCATTTCTGTATCAGGAACAAACTGGTCCGTGAAAACACAGATGAACCCTGCTAATGCTAAATAATAAAATTATCTGCTAGCATAACTGAAAGTTGAGCTAGTAAGCCTCTACTGTGTTTTACATGTGATGCATTTGCAAACACAATGCAATACTACATTAGAAATCTTGCTAGAAGAGGACATTGTTTTGTTAACCACAGTCTGTAAAAATGTATTTACTGTAACTAGCTAATGATACATCAATATATTACAATAGATACAGTACCATGTTTTAGTCAGTTATCATAAAAAATGATTTGTCTACCCTTGATATACTAATTTATTTAATCCCACCAGGCATAATAATGAAATGTATAGGCACTTCGGTTAGACAATAATCTCTCATTGAACAAAACAGTGTGATTACTTGCAAAGTTCCACATCATTGCACTGGAAATGAATTACGTGCATCTCTCTCCGAGGAAAGGTCTTGAGCTCATGCTGATTTACAATCTGTAGCCATTAAAAAGTGATTATCTTCAAGCAGTCCATCTTCAAGTCTATCTACACTCAGGGTTTGTGCAGTGGACTAGGTCTATTGTGGAATGGTACTAGAAGAGACTTGGCTGAGACAGATAGACGAACAGACGAACACACACAAACATACAGACTCTCACACAGACAAACGCTGCTTGAACAATAGGAGTCGACTCTGTAGTAACCCTGCCTGTGGCAGAAATATCTTCCACTGCTGTCTGAAATACAAAGCTTTAATTGTTCACATATAATGTGCCTGATCATATCATAATGCCTTGGTGTTCACGTATTTCTAAATATGCATAACCTACCTTGATTTGGAATATTTCCAACTTTTGTTTATAGCTCACATGAAATCATTTATAATGTGTTTTCCATCTTTTGTAATTTTGATGCTAGATCTTTTAAGATTTTGGCTAAGGAATTGATCATGAATATGTAGATATGTTGAATTCACAATCGCAGAAGGTGCGATATACTTTCAAGACATATTCCAGAAGTGGCAGGAATGCTGAGAGCGCTGTATTGCTGTGCAAGGGGACTATTTTTATTTTTTATTAAGGTCATAGTGTGTAAAGATAGATGAATAAAGTACTTTCTTGTAAACAGTGCTAGTCTTGAAACTTTTTGATACCTCCTGGCATATGGACAAAATCTTGTTAACACGTGACCATAAGATTCGTATGTGCTTTTTAAACATTCCATTCCACATTTAGTGCCCATTTGCAGTTATAACAACCTCTATTCTTTTGGAAAAATGTTCCACTAGATTAAACTGCTCATTCAGCCACAAGAGCATTAGTAAAGTCAGGTATTGATGTAGGGTGAGGAAACCTGGGATATAGTCAACATTCCAATTTGAGAAAATATTCATGATGCTGTTAAGCTCATATTCCAACCCTAACATCTGCATGTTCACATCATGTTTTCTCCAATCTTCAAGTTTCAAGTTTAGTCAGTCAGTAGTAGCCTCAAATTCCTGTTCTTGGCTGACAGAAGTGGAACCTATGCTAACCTTCTGCTATTGTAGGTCATCTGCTTGAAGTTTTAGTTTTAGCTATTCTGGTACTACTATTGTAAAAAATGGTTATTTGAGCCATTGTAGACTCATTGATCTGTCAGCTCAAACCAGTCATGTCAATGATCGCTCTCAAGAGGTTATTTCCACCCACACACGTATGGAGTACTCACTGGGTGTATTTTCTAGACTCTAGAGATTTGTGTGAAATCCCAGATCTGCTGTTTCTAAAATACTCAAACCAATCACCTGGCAACTTCCAAGCAAAAGTGAAAACCAGTGAGATTTTTATTAAATTTCTTATTAATATATTTTTTTTAGTTGGAGTTGTACAATTTTCAGTTAGATCAACTGTGTTAAAAACAGGAAATGCAACATACCATGCAGGACAAATGTTATCTAGTAACAGTAATAAGAACTGTTCCAGGAATCTTTGCAGGCAAACAAGCAGCAGTATACAGCAGTGAAGAAACATGATATACATGACTGTTACATGATGCATCTTTGGTAAAAATGTGCCAATTGTTGGATATCTGGTGGCTGACTAGGAAAAGGACATCAGTGTGATTTACTCAAGACAGCTGCATATGTCATCACTGTGCTTTTGTATCCACAGATCTATCTCATTCCCTTTACACACACACACACACACACACACACACACACACACACACACACACACACACACACACACACACACTGTCTCTTTACTAAGGCAATCTACTGGTGACAGACATGCATGTGAATCTTGGCTAACTTCTCCGATCCCAACAAACACACCTGTGCATACATATAACATACTGAAATCTAACATACTCAGGGGACTGTAAAACACATTCACAGGAATAATATTCAGAAGATTCAATAATCTTTGGCACTTTTCAATTTCTTGAACGATCAAGTTCATTAGTAGAAGATTCTGCACACACATACAAAACACTAACTGGATGATCGGAATAATTTATATTTCTGCACAATGTTGGATAATTTCTCTGCAGAGGGAAAAACGCTGAATAGAGCTTATCGTCCAGTCTGTAAGACAATCTGTTTAATTCAGTCTGTGCATTTGATTTGATCTCTGTTGAAATTGGGGTTCATTGTTCTAACTGTCTTGAGCAAAAAAAAAAAAGAATCACAGTTCCTATCACAGTTGTTGATCTCTAATGTGTTGGGAAAAAGTGAAAGCTCTCTCTTACTACACACACTTTTTAATTGAACAGTGGCAGGATGAATTGGCTGAATTGGCCATCTGCTTTTTCTCTGAGTGTGAATGTGTATGGGTGTGTGTCTGTGTGTATGTGTGTGTGTGTTTAACAGCTCAACCAGGAGCTATACATCCCTTAATTTTAAAACTTTATTCATGCATTCAATTGTCCTCACTAACTACTAGCACCTTACAATGTAACAAAACATGAAATTTATCGTTTTAATTTGAGTGTGTATATATTTTTTGTCCTCCTAATGATCATTGCTATATTTTCAATGCCTCACATGCTCATAGCATGACAGTACAAAATGCCAGATTTACTCAGAGCAGCACTTTCTTTACAATTTTTTTTTCTTTGTGAAAAAATATCACATGGGGATAATCAGATGATTCACATGTGGTGCTTTGGCACATTTTTTAAGTGTAGTATCTTTTTATTTTTCCACAAATCGATTGCTTACATTATTCGTATTTTTATAAATAGGATTTTTTCACATGTAGGGCAAATTATTTTATTTTGCACCATGTGATCAAGTTATGTCCATGAGCCAAAGAAGTTATATCTTAGGCAAAAATCTGTCCATAGAAAATGACATTATCTGTCTACCCTGCCTGAGTATGCCCCAAGTAAGGTCACAAGTGCCTCACTGTCCCACCCAGAACAACCTCCTGTTAAACACTGCAAAAGAAAAATTGCCCTTGTGCTCATCACTGAGAAGCTTCATGTCACCAGATTAGCCAAACTGTCATCAGTCTTCATCCTTGTTGACCTTTAAACAGCGTTCAGCACACTTCATCCTCATGAGTCTTCATGCAGATGGACTGATTCATCATCTGCATCATGACTTTTCACTCGTGTCCCATAAGTCTCAGTGCCTTTCAGTGTTAGAATGAAGTGCACGATTCGTGTAGATCCAGAAGTAGTCTAGGAAAATTAAGTAAAACTGCTCCCTTTTACATTTCTGCTTGAGCAAATGTTAAAAAAAATTTTTGCTTATGAATGTATTTTAAGAATCAAAAGTACTTAACCTTAAAAATAATATTTTTTTGATTTACTGATATTATAATGTTCATTCTCCTGCACATTACACCTTTTAAGGAGACACACAGCAAGAAAAGCTGTGGGATTTACGCTTGCAGAGGTTTTCATTTAGCACGATGGAACAGTTAAAAGTCACCTAAAATGGAAATTCTCTGATAAAGAACAGATATATAAAAATTTTAATCAGGTACAGTAAAAAAGTAAAAATATACTCTTTTGTTCTCTCAAGAGGGCATACTAATTGTTGTATACATACTGTAAAGTATTGGGTCACCTGAAATTTCCCAGCCATATGTGGTTCTTCCCCAAACTGTACCAGCAAGTTGAAGGCACACAGTTGTATAGGTTGTCTCTGGATGCAATTGCATAAACATTTCCTTTAACTTGAACTTGGAAACACAAACTTGTTCTAGCATTGCAATGCCTCTGTATACAAAGTGAGCTCCGATAATATATGATTAACATGAGCTGGACTGGGAGGTCTTGAGTGGCCTGCTATAGAGCTCTGACCTCAGCCCTATTGAACACCTTTGGGATTAATTGAAATGCTGACTGCACCTGGGTGTCAAGGAAAAATGTGTTAGCGAAACTAAGAGCTAGCATTACAAATCATTTTCGAAGAGGCAACAACAGTGAAAATCTCATAGTACTTGCATAAACAAATGTTGCTTTTGTTTGCTTTTGAAGTCACCAGTGCTGATGTGTGAGCAGGGTTGCTTAAATCAAGGGAATCAAGTGTTTGGCTTTTACGTGGGGACACAGTCAGAGTCAGCTTGTACATGGTCTGAATGGTAGCATTGAGCACAAAATTGGCTTAGAGCAAATAATTATATCATTATTAGCCAGCTGACAAGGGAGAGGATGATTCAGCTAAACTATCTTATGTCAGGTGTCTAATATACCCCAAAGGAAACACATTATCTTTCAACTTAATCCATGTCATCCGTAGTGTGTGTGTGTGTGTGTGTGTGTGTGTGTGTGTGTGTGTGTGTGTGTGTGTGTGTGTGAAAATCACAGAAATAAAGAGTTGTGCATATTATAAAAGACTAAAGAAACTGTTGAAATTTAATTTATACACATCTGAAATGTGTAAATATAACAGGGCTGTCCAATCTGTTCCACAAAGGGCTGGTGTGGGTGCAGGTTTTCATTCCAACCAAGCAAGGACCACACCTGATAGTCATTAAAAATAAAAATAAAAATCATTAGATTTAAAGAGATAGAATTTGGTGTTGCCTTTGGTTGGTTAGAATGAAAACCTGTACCCACAACAGCCTGTTCTAGAAAAGATTGGACACCTTCAATTCATATCTTTGATTCAAAACAACAACCAAGACATAAGACATAACCTTATGCCTTTCATCCAAACTATTTTTCAGCATTTATAATTGTCAAAGCTGGAGTAATGTTTTCTAATGTAATTTTGGTTTTGTCGTATTTAATGGCATCCATCTTTTACATTATGTATGCAGTTAGTGGGAGTGAGGCAGCCAGTAAAACTGGATGATAGCATCAAATGAAAAGTAGACATATTATACAACATGTAGATAAAATAATAATAAAAAATCATTTTTTTTAATTAGCACTATATTCACATCAGAATGATCAGCTGTGGCAAGATTGTGGCAAGACACTCTTAAAGAATGTAATGTATTGAATGTAAGTTTACAAGATACATGATATGAGTGTGTTGCTTGTTTAAAGGGTATATGCCTTTAACAATGCTTTAATTGGGTCTTTGAGAATGTTGTTGGCATCAGGGATGTCATAGTGTGGAGACTATATTTAATATGATACAAATTTATAAATAAATCAGAAAATAAAGACAATTTATTAAATAAAACTACCATTTTACCATTTAATGAATATTTTATAAAACATTTATAGCATTATTACAGAGATAGTTTTCAAATCCCTGAGATTTATATAAAATCAAATAAATGGTTTATTTTTTCTTTAAACAGAAACGAGGTTATGTGGTAAAGGTGACGGTGGATACAAGCGCATATTTTTTTTTTTTTTACACAGTACTAATAGATCATTACACAGAATTAATATGCATGGGAACAAGATAACCTGGATCAAGACAGACAAACATAAGACATTATGTGAGGTGCAAGATGTGACTTAAATATTCGTGCTCATGAACAGAAAACATGGCACAGGTGCAATCACAATTATATGGCAACAATGATGTTTGGTACACTGGCTGATGGCAAGCGTAGCCTGGTGCCAAACTACTTTAATGCCTGGCTCCAGGCAAGCAAAATACGTCTAAGAGGGGGTCCTGGACATCCAGATGAGAAACACATGGGTTCATGAGACTGCTTCATATTTAATACACTTCCAATGGCTTTACTAATGTTCATGTAACTTACTGTACTAGTCATTTTCAGACTGCAGACTGCAGGCTACATTGTTGGTGTAATGAACAGGTTTGAAAAAATTATATGGTTAATAATTTCTTTTTTTTTTAATGACATAAAACTTTGAAGATGCTGTTTGTATATTTGCTTTTATTTGTTTAGTAATTAATAACGTCTCTAGGTTACGTATGTAACCTTTTTTTCCCCCTCAGGAACCAAGACGCTGCATCAACACTGCTTCAGAAACGCTTCCGTGTGACCACGCTCTGAATTACGTGTGTAATCGGTCCAAAGGAACAGCGTGAAGTCCCCGGCGGGGTGACGTTATGACAAGGAAGTTATAAGAACACATTTGACGGAGATGGCGCTAGCTTTGAAAGTGAAAAGAGGGATGCAGGGAGTGTGGCATGGAGACGCAGCGTCTCGTTTCCTCAGGGAAACAGGGTTAAATACGTAACCTAGAGACTTTTCCTGTCAGGAACTCGAACTTCGTCAACAACGCTTTGAGAACAAGTGTCCAATAACAGCTCTGACCAATCCCTGCCTAGTGTGGATGGGCACAGCTAGGTCGAAGGACAGAGGAGTGGCACTAAGGTCAAGGCTGTAAGACCTGACCAAGGTCAGTGGGGTGGACCAGCCTGCAGTGTTGCAAATATCTTGGAGAGATACCTCGAAGGACAAGGCCTTAGAGGCTGCCACACTCTGAGGGGAGTGCCTTGACCCTGAAAGGAGCCGGGAGATGGATAGCAATCCATCTACTGAGGGTCTGCATGTTGGCAGGACCACTTTTTTATTTTTGTATACAGACTGTAGCAGCAAACAGCTGGTCCAACATTCCCCACAAGCAGTTCTGTGGACTTATGTGTCCAGTGCTCGCACCAGGCACACCCAGTTAAGCTTCACCTGGTCAGGGGCCTAAAAAGGAGGAGGATAGAATGCCTGAAGTATGACTGGTCACGGGACGACCGAGAGCACCCTGGGAAAATACCCCGGTCCGGGATAGAGAAAGGCACTACCCATGCCTAGGGTAAACTCCAGACAGTAGGGGCTCACAGAAAGGGCGTGAACAAAAACAGTTTTGACTGTAAAAAATCTCAAGGGCACTTCAGACAGAGGCCATACAGGCACTTTGGGTCGCAGGCCTCAGGCTACCTTGGAGAAAATGTGTCACTAACAGGTTTTTCCGTAGTGACTGCTCGGCAAGCGAACATAAAAATCCGCAATAGCAGACTCATAAACCTTGAGGGTGGAATGAGACAACCCTTTGGCAAATGTTTCTTGAAGAAATCCCAGCACATTTTGCTCTGTAAAATCTTCTTCATATTTGATCCACCATTTCCGGGTGGAGCCTTTATTCCACAGGCCTCAGCCCTTGCCTTGAAAGGGCGTCTGCTCCTTGATTTAACCGCTTCGGGATGTATAGTTTTCTCAGTAAAAGCAGCTTTCCTTGGGTCCATAGGAGTATCTGTCATGCCAGCTTGTAAAGGAGGTGAGAGTGCAGGTGGTTGATTTAGGAGACCACCGATGTGTTGTCTGTATGGACTAGTACATGATGGCCCCTTAGGTCTCAGGGGAAATGCTTCAACGCTAGAAGCATGGCCAGCATCTCCAGGCAGTTGATGTCCCATGAGAGATGGGGCCCTTTCCATAGACCTTGGGCGGAGCGGTCAATCATGACCACCCCCAACCCATGAGGGAGGCATCTGTTGGTAACATTAGGCAACTACAAGGAGCTGGCCTTTTTTTTACTTTCTTGAAAGCTGTGACGATAGTCTCTACTCATGTAGGAGACAGCTGTGCCTGCATAAAGGTCGAATCTCACACTACACCTAGATAGGTGGTTCTCTGTACAGAGAAATTACACTTTTCTTGGCATTCAGTCTTAACCCCAATTCCTTCATATAGACGAGAACGACATCTCGATGCCGGACTGCCATGTGCTCTGATCGAGCTAATTTTAACATTCGTCTATATAGTTCAGTATTCGGATGCCCTGGAGTCTCAGCGGAGCCAGAGCCACATCGACACACTTTGTGAAGGTGCAGGGTAAGAGTGCAAGACCGAACGGAAGGACAAGATATTGGTAGACTTCGACCCCAAATGCAAACCTTAGGAACTTCCGGTGTGAAGGAAGGATAGAGTCCTCGGATCTGATTTGGGACAGGACCTGTTTCAGGGTAAGCATCTTAAGCCTGAATCTCAATAGAGAGCAGTTCAGCTGATGTAGATCTAAAATCAGACGCAGGGAGAAACCGCTGGAACGCCACTGACTGTTTCTTGGTCTTATGAAAATTGTCGACAACCGTATTTACGGCTTTGCTGAACGGGCCATTTGGCACCACAGGGGTGTCCAGCAGAATGGCTCTATCTCTCCATGGAGACCATGGCAGACAGACCGGCCAATGGCACTAGCGGTCTCCTTTGTGGCTCTGAGACTCTGCACCGTCTCGGACCGCAAGTCCCTACAGAGGATAGTGAGGACGGCTGAGAAGATCATCGGAATCTCTCTCCCCTCTATCATGGACATTTACACTACACGCTGCATCCGCAAAGCACACAGCATTGTGGACGACCACACACACCCATCACACACACTTTTTACACTTCTACCATCAGGAAAACGGTTCCGAAGCATTCGGGCCGCCACAACAAGACTGTGCAACAGTTTCTTCCCACAAGCCATCAGGCTTCTCAACACACAGAACTGAAACGGAACTCTCACACACACACTCACTCAAATGTGTGTAACGAACTGAAAACATTTTTCCTGGACTTAACACCTAACACACACTCATCACTCATCTCAATCCATTCCACCACCATTCATTTATTTATTATTTATTATTCTTAACAGTACCACTCTCAACTGCTGTTCTTGCACATTTATGATTTTCATTGTATTATACTGTTTACATGCTGTTTTGCACCTTCGACTGCTGCTGTATTTTTTGCACTACACTGTTTACACTCACTTCTGGGATATAGTTTATATTTTTGTATAGTTTTTACAGTTTTCTTGTACAGTACTGTATAATCTAGTATACAGTAGGTTTACTGGTCGGCGCTATATAAGGTTTTGTGTCTTGTCTTGTGTCGTCTGTCTGCACTGTCTGTCTGCACTGTTTGCACCAGGTTGCACTCGATGCACTTTATGTAACTTGTGTTTTAGCTTAATGTTGTTTTGTTGTTTGTTGTTTAGTGTAGCACCAGGGTTCTGGAGAAACGTTGTCTCATTTTTACTGTGTACTGTGTACCACTGTGTATAGTAGAAATGACAATAAAAGCCTCTTGACTTGACTTGAGAGCCAGGTCTGTTGCACGCCACAGCTCTTTAATCCTGTAACACAGCCATGGTGTGCAGGCAGCCTCCGAGGACTACCTCGGCATTAGTGGGCAGGACCGGGGCCTTATGGGAGGATGCAGCACATGGGGAGAGATGGCCAGCCTGCGTCTCTTCAACCCGGTGCATTGTTCCACAACCTCACTACTTTAGCCCTACAACATTAAAGAGAGTTATTCCATGACCTGCTCACCTCAGTGTGCAGTCCTGCCAGTCCAGTGACATCGGTTGGACTTGGAACAGGCTTCGCAAAGATCGATGAAAAAAGTTGAGTCCTTGTGTCAGGTGTAAAAGCACCAGCGGTGCATCAGGTGCAGGAGCTGGTTTCAAAAAACAGGTTGCAAGAGTGAAAGGTCCGCTTGTCAGTGCTCAGACCATATGGCACACACTGCAACAAGTTTGTTTGCATGGTCGTCATCCCAGAAGGAAGCCTCTTCAGAAGCTGACTCACAAGAAAGCCTGCAAACAGTTTGCTGAAGACAACCTGTCCAAGAGCATGAATTACTGAAACCATGTCCTATGGTCTAGATGGTGTCCAGTATGCGATGCTGTGGTGAGGAGTGTAGAAATTGTCTTGTCTACAGTCAAGCAAGGTGGTGGTAGCAGCATGGTCTGGGGCTGCATGAGTGGTTCTGGTACTGAGGAGCTGTTGTTCATTTAGGGAAACATGAATTCCAAAATGTACTGGGAATTTCTGAAACAGTACATGATGCCCACCCTTTAGAAACTGGGCCTTGGGAGAAGTGGGCCAACTGGAAGAAGTACCAAGTACATCCATCAGCTCCGTTTTGTCATTATGCAGCTCTAATGAATTCCATGCCCAGGAAGATTATGGCAGTGCTAGATAACAATGGTGCTCACACAAAATATTGACACTTTGTACACAGTTTTGACATGTTCACTTAGGGTGTACTCAGTTATTTTTAAAGGACAGTAAATATGTACTGCTGTACATATCACACATTGACTACTCTAAAATATATCCAAGTTCAATTTGAATAGTTTTGTCCCATGAGAAGAAATATCAAAATGTAGGTTGATGATTTCACTGCCTGCCATTACACTTCCCCTACACATAGGTGATGTTCATATCAGAATTTTTATTGAAATGTAAAATTACACGTTAGCTTGAGAGTTGGCGTATCGCTTAAAATAAATATATATTAAATCAATATATCAATATATCAAATCAATGCATGTAAATTCTAGACAAAACACTTCCTCTTTTCCATGGAAAAAATTAGATGCTTTAGATATTTTTATATTTCTGTTAAAAGCACAGTT
The DNA here is from genome assembly GCF_014805685.1 of Silurus meridionalis. NCBI lineage: Eukaryota > Metazoa > Chordata > Actinopteri > Siluriformes > Siluridae > Silurus > Silurus meridionalis. The sequence goes on along the minus strand of NC_060896.1, from coordinate 8,171,640 downwards.
GAATATCTAATCACATACTTGAATACAGATATGTGAGTGTGCTTTTACTATTTTACTTTATATCTCTGTTTGATGTGGAGCGCTTCACTGTGTTCCTCTCAAGTTGTTGTGTGTTGTACATTGTTATTGTGTTGAATATGAGAATTAACTCAGCTGAATAAACAGTAATGAATGCTGAAAAAGCCTTTGTTCAGGTGAATGTTCCCTGCTGGGACTCTGCCATGAGACTGCACACAATCAGCCTTTATTCTGCACCAGCTTCATAGAATATCATCAAAATAATCAGCACTGATGAATTATGGCTATCCAGCTTTCAATTATAGAATTGTCTGGTTATATTTTAAGTCTTTGCTAACAACTTTCTACTGTTCTTTCTGAAAAACAGTACAGCTTCCAACTCAGTCAATAAAACCCAAATAATAGTCTTAAAGCTAATGCAGATAGCATGCACTTAGACAAAAGTGACTTCTGGCCTACTGTAAAATCCCGAACTGAAGATATATGAGGTCTATACTGATTCATCAGTTATTATAAGCAAAACAAACAAAAGTAATGGGAAAGATGAAAATTCCATGTTTCATAGTTGCAGCTTCTCCAATAAGGGCATTTCCAACTGTGAAACAACTGGACTAAAAACGTGTTTCTTTTATTAGAGAGTGTAGTGTGTGGGTCTTTTGGTTAGGGGATGAATTGCCTGCAGGCATGTTGTAACTTTTATAGTTGAACTCAAAGAGGCCGCTGGACTCTCACTGGGCTTTAACTGGGTCGATGTCCAAAACTCCAGCTTTCTGCTGTCACAGATGACTTTGTTTTGGTTGCTCTATTGATCGCTTGCCAGTGCAAGTCCATTTCAGAACACTTAGAGAGAAAATGTTTCTGCGTGTGTCTTTTATCATGTAAATGAACGTGTCATTGCCACTACTGAAGTCCATGAAAGAATATTCCTCTGAATTAGTGGCGCCTGTTGTTTGTGTTTCAGGCTTGTCTTTAAGTGTCAATAAACTGACATGCACTTTCTGTATGTCCTTCACTTAATTATTTCTCAGCTTAATCATCTTTTGCTGTAATAACTGATGTCTTTTTGATCATATATCAATTCAGCATTTGAATTGAGGAAATTAGCTATTTCACACTGCAAAAAAACCCAAAAAACTATATAAATATAAGAAATAAATGCATGATTTAAGAAAATACAAACTAGAAACCAGTCACATTATCTGCCAGTGCAGTAAAATAATTTGATAAGATTTTGTGAGAGAGGAAAATATATCCAATCTTTAGAACAGAATATAAAAATCTTTAAATTAAGCATTAAAACTATTTTTCCAACCAGTCAATTTAGTCAAATTAACTTAAAATTAGCTTGCTAATTATTTTCCAAACAGTTTGCTTTTCTTGATTTGTGTGAGCTACTAAACAAGAATTTTTCCTAATTTAAGAATTGACATTATATATTCTGTCTTAAAATGAGACAAAGCATTTAAACATAAAACAAGATTAATATTAAATTCAATAAGCATAAATGCATATTGTCAAAAATTATTTATTAAAATGAAGATTATCTTGTAACACACAGTAGTTACCATGCAAAAACAAAGCAAGATCATTATTTGCTGCTTCTTAAAATACTTAAAGTATTGCAACACAATACATTATTGGATGTATTTTGACATTACTGAACACTAAAAGTGAAAAACTGAAATCAAACAGAACAGCTTACTAAAAAGCCATAAGTACTTTGTATAAAGTACAAAGTTCCAAAGAATAATAACTATACTGGATAATGTTTGAAAAGAGTGTTGGGACTTAATACTGCATACTTTTATAATTTCTTATTAGGTTGTAAATAAATGTGTTGGTGCTGACACACAACAAGCATTTGAAAAAAATTTAAATATATAAAAATACTGATGAAAAAGTCCAAAGTGAGATTATTGAGCATTTTTTACTAGGTAGTTATTACAGCTAAAAAAGTATTTTATTGATGTCTCTAATGGTAATTAAACTTGATTTGCAGGTAAAATAAAGAACTTTAAGCTTACCTTACTAAGCAAGAAAAAAATACTCTTAAAACAAACAATAATCTTACACAATCTGCTCTTGCATAGTGTTTTATTCTTAAAATTAGGCCATTAAGATTTGTATGGCTAGAAATAAGATTGTAAGTCTTGACTAGATGTGGAGTTTTTGCAGTGTAAAAACGTGGTATAGACCATATGGCTTTTATATGAGAAGTCTAATTGATGCAATCAGCAATGCTCACGCTGTTTAGAAAATAAAATCAGGTGGTATCTTTGAATTATTTATTTATTTTACACACTCAGGACACATGGGAGCAGGTAATTTGTCACCACTAATGCAAATCTAAAAACAAGCAGATGTTTTCATTTTTCAAAATGCATCATTTATGAGTTGCTACAGCAGATGGCATTAAACCAGCTACTACTAATGATGTTCAAATTATTTTTTTCCCCAAGATAGTAGGACAAAAAGTGCATAATTATCATTCATTTGTATAATATAGTAACAAATCAAATAAGTCAGAAAATAAATTAACATATAAAATAAGTTTTGAATGAATATATTATAATGTATTACTACTACTACTACTACTACTACTGCTATTATTACTACAAATAATAATAATAACCATCATCATTATTATCATCATCAAACATAAACGTTTTTATCTCAATATATATTTTATTGTATACTTTCAATCCGACCTCTAAATTCGATCTCCTACAAAACTACTGAGATAAATTTTTCTGGACATAAATGATGAGTCCAAGACCTTGTTGCTTTATAACTCATACAAATATCTATGGAAATGTACATTACCTTTGAAAAAGCCCAGGAATGTATGGTGGTGAAATAAACGAATGATACTCCATTAAAAGCAGAACTAAAGTCACACAATACAGAATTTAGACAATAATATCACTGAAAAGCATGCATAACTGTATTGTACTCCATTGTACACATGAAATCAGTTTAGTGATTGATGATGGCATTTGTGTGTGTGTGTGTGTGTGTGTGTGTGTGTGTGTGTGTGTGTGTGTGTGTGTGTGTGTGTGTGTGTGTGTACTGTACCTGCTCCGTCTGGTTATATTGGAGTGTGCAGACTGCTTTGGGCTCAATAATCTGAAACAGATGGCGGTTCGTTTGAAGTGCCATTATTCAGCACTTGGTGTGTTCGTCCTTAGTACCTAAACTGCACAGGATCCAGATATCACACAGAGAACCTAGCATGCAAAAGGACAACATGTTAACTTACCAAGAACAACATGTTAACTAGTACTGTAAAAGATACACTGAAAGAATGTAGAGAATATTTACATTGCCAAGAGACTCCAACACAAGTGATTAAAATAGATAGATAGAAAACAGATCAGAATAGAATAGAATTGAATAGAATGCCTAAAAACAGAAAAGAACAGAACAGTATATACTGTGAACAGATCAAGAGTATACAACCCAAGACACCAGATCACATGAACCAATCAGAAGAGACTACAATGTATTAGAATTAAAAAGAAGAGTGCCAAACAAAATAGAATGGATTGGAATAGAATTAAACAGACTGGAAAGTGAAGTTGAGTGAATTTAGAATTAAATCCTAGAATAGAATGGAATAGAAAAGAATAGAATAGAATAGAAAACAATAGAATAGAAGTGACTAAAACATAATAGAAACCACAAACTTTATTGATTGGAAAAGAGAACATGGATAGAAAAGAACAGAACCAAGCAGAATAGTACAAATATTAAAGGAAAAACAGAGCAGAACAAAACAGATACCAGTCAAGTAGAATGTTCTAATAAATAAAATAAAAAAGAATAGAATAAAGTAAAATGCATCCCTGAACAGATCAGGAAAGAACATCATTGAAACAAATATTTAACAGCAGAAAGCAGAATAGAATAGAAAACAACACAACACAACAATAACAGAAAACAATACCACATTAGAAAAAAATGTAATAAAAAACTGAAAAAAGTTTTATGTGACTTTTTATGTGACTCAGTGTGACTGAGGTTGGCGGATTTTTTTTTTTTGTATTAGCATGTTTCTACATCTCATTCAAACAGTGAAATATGAGGACTGTAGTAAAAGCAATGACGATTATGTCCAATAATTGCATTCAGCACCAATAGCTTTATTGTAAACCAAACTGTTACAATAAATTTAAGCCACACATTTGTTTAGAATGTCTCTGTATGCAGTACCATTACATTTTCCATTCAATCGATCGAGGAGAGCCAAACCTGATCTAGCATGACAGTGGCACTATGCAAATAGTTTGGTGTGGAAGTTCGTGAGTGGCCTGTTAAACAGATGAATTGAAACGCTGACAGCACCCCAAGCCTCATCACCCTACACCCTACACCCTTTACTAAAGCACTTATGGTGAAATGAGCACAAATCTCCACAAGTACACTCCAAAATCTAGTGGAACATCTTCCCAGAAGAGCGAAGGTTATTATAGCAGCAAATAAGGACTAAATGTCTATTGGGATGTTCAAAAACACCATGCAAATCTTATGGTCAGGTGTCCAAAACGTTTGTCTATATAGTATATTTTTATGTATTTTTATAATTTTTCAGATCAGCATTAATATTTTTTTAATAAAAGCACTTTAAATGCTAAAAAAACTTTATCCAAACACGCTGTGCACAACCTTGCAGTGTGTTAACTATGGCTTATCCCCATTTAGCTGTATGAGCTTTTATGGTTGTGTTTGCTGTGACAGCAGAATGCAGAGAATCCAGAAGAGATTTGGACGCCACTGATGCACCAGATGCAGGGTAATGAAGAATAAAGACATTATCCTTCAGCCGAGAGCACCCAACCTCTCCCTCCTTTAACTAAAGCCAAAAAAGCTGATGGCTGCAGGCAAAGCCCTTAGCGCTGTCCTCCGCCTTTGTTTTTCACTGCATGGATTCAACACCAATATGACAGAGTCATTTCATACTCCAGAAAGCATGAAGGATACAGCTGCTGAAGGGCCAGACCTTTCTTCCCCCACTCAATACCCTCAACAAAACACCTCAGGGATGAATGCTGGTATCATAAAACATAAAACATTAGCTGATCTGCCTTGCATGGTTGCTTCGGCTGAAAACAATCAGTGGATATGATTATCATCATCCCTCTTTGTATTGCATCTCTCCTCCCATGTCAGCGTGTGAACGAGACGTGGAAATTGAAGCCAATTTAAATTCCACAGGATAAGGTAAGGAAAAGATGTATTTCCGAGGAAAAAGCTGTTATATTCGATCCGTGGGAATTGTTCAGTAGAGTGTTACATATTCCCCTTTGGTAACGAATGAGGAGTTAAAGACAGACTGAGAGAAGAAAGGATATGGCAGCCAAATCCTCTCTCCAGTGGTGCCATTACTTTAAGCCAAAGCAGTCAGAGTTGTATTACCACTGGCTGTATATCAGGAAGCCCTGTGTGTGGACAGAAGAGCATGTTCCATAATCCATGTTAAAAGAATCGGCTGCGATTACTCAAATTAATGTTTGATTTTGGATTACTGCAATGTTGCCACAAGGTCACGATTCCTGCGGTTTTGATTTGCTAAATCCAGAATCTTTCCCTGTCTCTTCCCTGTAGGCCACTATAACTGAGCTAAGACATCACACGTTCCCTCCAGCAGCCAGTCGCTCATCACGTCACATAATTCTCAAACCCAGGCCCTGAATATTGCATGTGTTTTCTGATAGACTGCATGCACAGTAAGTGGATGCATTCTTGCAGGTGATCTGCAAAGAAAAACAAAACATGTCATTTACAAAGTATGAATAGAGAACAACACTTGTGGGCATTAGGGGTTATGGTGTACTAAATGTTTTCAGAAACTACGATTAGATCAAATTGCTAAAAACCCGTTGGAATAAAAGTATATCAGAAATGCAAACATGTTGACATTTTCAGTACAATGCAGATTCATTTTTTTTTTTACCAGGCCCTTGTTTCTGTTGCCTTTAACATCTGGTTTGTAGATTCTGAAAACAACCATGGGTGCTTTATGACGTGGGTTTTCTTTCTGAAAATCCAGGATCAGTCTTGGGTAAAGACTGGTAAAACAGCAACAATAATATAGGGACACTGAGCCACAAGACAATTAAATATGATTGGGAAACCCATGACAAGAGGGGGGAGAACAGACCCAAAAACAATACAAAAGCACATGGCGTAGTTAAAAAACAAAAAACAAACATGAACCCAAAACAATAAAGAAGAGCTGCAGTAGGAATATTGAGGTATGCTAAAAAGGGAATTTGTGATACTGGTATTAGATTCACAAAATATATATTTAATATAAAACTATATTACAGCAAAAATATTCATCAAATAAAAAAACTGAAATTCTGATATATTATTTCGCTTATTTTACCTTAAAAATAAATATAAATAAGAATAAATAAATATATATATATATATAACTCATAGTGACTACTACTATATAGTTTTCTTTAAACACACCACAAATAATTTTATTAGCATAGACATAGGCATAGGATTTTGCACCTACCTTAAATGCCCCAGAGTGCAAATTTAGTGCAGCAAACAAGATTCACTCCTCCACACACCCTGTTATTTATCATGCTTTCCTGCTTTTTTTTTTTTGTAAAACTTAGTCATTTGGGACCTCAGAGGAGAAATTTAAAAAAGTGCACTTGAACATATGCCAGAAAAACAAAAAATTCGATAACACTAAAAGTATCACTTCCTTGTTGTGTTATACTGTATCAAGTCATTGGCTTCACCATCAGCTACACCAAGCGGAAAAAGTGGAAAGGCATGTCATGAAAGCTATTTCCCTGTGGTAGAAGTAAAGACACAACAATCGCTTCAACAACTATAAAAGTATTACTCTTATAAATTCTGCTTTCTGATATCAGAGATAAAACATTGTTAGTGGTCCATCAACATAGTTTCAAAATTAAAATTGTACATGCAAAATTATTGACAAAGTAATGTTATTAATAAGAAATATAAAAATGAATCCCAGATTTTAAATCAGGTCATTTGTACAAATTAAGAGATAAACACAATTAGGATTAAAACGAACATTTTACATTTTTGCTACAAAAACAACCTGAGCAAACATTATGAATGACAGTGAAGAGGGGGCAGTAATACTTTAAGGGCCTTGGGCAACATCCTTAACCCTATCTGCTCCAGGGGCATTGAATCATGTCCGACACTGCACTTAAACCCAAACTTCATAATAAGCTATGATATGTGAAGTAAAGAGTTGTGTTATAAGTTCCTGCTTATGCAACAAAATGGGCTTCATTTAATGATGGGGTGCCACATAATTATGGAGGGCACTATACAGTTATTAAACATTGTTGTGAACAAACTTTGAATAACGTCATGACTAATTCCATAAATAAAGTGACAGTATAAATGATTAGTCTTAGGGGTGTGATTGTCACTCATTTAATTTGTTGTCATTTACATGAAATATCAGTAATGCAGTAATGCAGGAGGGGGTCAGTTCTCAGCATTAGTTACTGCCTGTGTGGAGTTGCACATGTTCTCTTAGTGTCTGTGTAAAGTTATACAGTGTACAGTTACATACAGTAAACTAACCCAGAGGCCCAGGTGTATGCCTTCGACCTTTAACCCTGTGTGATATAGAGTTCATCTGAGCAATGTTGAAGAAAGGCCTCAACCCTGACTAATTATCCTCTCTATTCAGCTGCTCCCAGTCAACCAGTCACCATACTACACACTGTTATTACTATTCTTTAACTGTGCACTAACAATAACTTCATGTTTTGTGCAATAACAACTGTTTATCTTATGCTTCATTTTTATCCCCACAGCTGCGGAACTCACCGTTTACTTACTTATGGTACACTAAAAATAAGAGATTGGCAATAATCATGCCTACATCCTGCATGTCAGTTGAAATGAAGACGCAGTGGGAGACAGAGCTCGTGCGTGATACAGTATCCTGATATCCAGTCAGGATTTCCTGCGAAAGAGTGCCGGTGCTGTCTGCACACCCAGACAAGAGTGTGTGGAGCCTGGAATTTTCTCAATGGTGAATTGCAGTAAATGCATCACTTCCATTTAAATCCATCAGTTGTCATAAATTGTTGTGTTGTTATTATTATTATTATCTTATTATTATTACTATTATTATTATTATTATTATTGGTCATATTTATTTATTTATTTATTTATTTATTTATTTATTTATTTATTTAATGTATTTTTTAAACTATCATTGGAAAGTTTAATAAAACTTAAATACAGACCAAAAAAAAAAATAAAAAGGGATGTATACAGTGTGCATATATGACATACGTATATGTACATACACACTGTATACATCCCTTTTTATTGTTGTTTTATTTAAAATTTAATCCAGGTATGAATAAAAACAGTAACAGAGCTGAGCTGTTTTAAAGACATAAACGTCATTAAAACAGCTCAGCTCTGTTGCTGTGTTTATTCATACCTGGAATAAATTTTAAATAAACAAATACCCAAACATACTACTAAACAAACAAACAAACAAATAGTAACTAGAATTCTTAGATTGTTTGTTGTTTGACTGTTTGGGTTGCAGCATATTTTAAATATAATTTTTATAGATAAATAAAGAATTTTAAATAGTAAAAATACAATAAAAACAATGTTTTACACAAAGCAGTAATAATCATAAGTTCTAAAGTCGTATCCAATGGGATGAGGATTTAGAAACTGAATTGAAATCTGTATATTACATTGATTCATGTATCCTGTATGGAACAGTCTGTCTGACTCATCAAGTGGAACAACAAGCCCTGACTGTAGATGTGACAAAATGCTACTTTACAGCCACTTAGACACATGCACGTTTAGCACATAAAAGCAGAGTGAGTGCTTCTGAAAGTCTGGCTGGCTGGAGTTTCAGCCGCAGTGGTGTGAAAGGGGAAAGAGGCACATACATCTGCAGAAGCTGCGGATAGTCTTACAGACCACACGGACAGCGGGCACCTCTTTAATGCAACATGCGTGTGTTTTCATACACTCACATAGCCTGTGGGTGAGAGATACAACCGAGCTCACTCTCACACCTCATTTTCAAAATTTAATATAACTTTTTTTGCTGGAGATGCAAGATTTTTTAGCTTGAATAAGACATTTTTGGAATGAGCTTAAAGTGTAAAACAATAGCTTCATTTTGGTCTGTCTGTCTGTCTGCCTGCCTGCCTGCCTGCCTGCCTGCCTGCCTGCCTGTCTGTCTGTCTGTCTGTCTGTCTGTCTGTCTGTCTGTCTGTCTGTCTGTCTATCTATCTATCTATCTATCTATCTATCTATCTATCTATCTATCTATCTATCTATCTATCTATCTATTTTCTTATTTATTCATTTATTTATTTACATGCAATAATTCTAGAGCCTCAACTGTAAGACTTCTGGATGGCAAAAAAGTTCCACTCAGTTTCTTAGACCTGTAACTAAATCAATCTATTAATACACAAAACATACTTTATATATTATACTTTTTGTAACATCTATTGCTCAGATCCACCAAAGAGGAATTGGGAATAAAAATGGTCCATTGACTTCTTTTAGAAATGTGAAGCTTGAATTGTATACTGTCTATTCATTTCATTCATAAGTGGAAAAAACTTGCTTTTATATGTTCTAACACTTGCAAAGTCATAACAAATTGCACAATTGAATATGCTGTATATAGATACTTTAAGTATTAACAGTTAGGTAAAGTTACTGGTTATGTTTTTATATAGCAAATGAAAAATAAGTACTGAATCTAAAATAATTTGATTTGATATTTTAAAAATAGTTGATACATGATATCCATACCACAGCACTCTCAAATTCCTGAATCTGATTAAATAAAACTTTGTATTTGCTTAAGCAGCTCTGATTATACATTAGTTCCTGCTGAGTGGTTTATATAATAATAATAATAATAATAATAATAATAATAATAATAATAATAATAATAATAATAATGCACATGATGTAATATGCTAGAAGTTTCCAAAAAAAGTTTATTATTGTTTTTTCTCTTATTAATTTCTAGAGGCAGTTGAGGAACAGGTAGTTATTCATTATCTTAAATAAAAGCATTGCAGCTCTGTATATAAAAAAAGGCAAACAAGTAAAACAATATACAAAACAAGAAAAAAAACTTATTTGCACATTTTCCATTAATGCCAGTGAGCACTCCAGCTGCCTGAAAGCATGCAGTGGAGAAAGAACAAGAAGCTTGGTCCAATGCAAACACACACTCGCTAGATAAACAGTTAGAGCTGCTATCCTTCTCAAAAAAGAGCTGCTCAAGCTAAACACACCGGGTTATCTGATCCTTTCTGAGACACACTCCTCTCATCAGAGACCATGAAGGACCCGGACACATCATCTCCGCCCTGGCTCAACAGCTGGTGTCTCATTTCCTCTAAACACATCCAAACATGCATGCGTTTTAACTTCGAGCAAGCCTTACTGCTGCCATTCGTGTACAGGCATGTGGTCTTGCCCTGATGTGGAAGTGTCACTAAAAACGGAACATCCTGCAAGGAAATAAACCACCTGGTGGTCTTGAGTGTAACATAGTGTGCCGCAGCGGGGAACCTCGAATACAGAATTTAATATTGATAAACTCTCTTGTTCCACGTGAAAAGGTGTTTTTTTCCCTTGTCTCTTCTTATCCTCAAGCTCATCGATCTGCACTGTTTTCATTTTCTCTACAGAGGGCAAAACAAAACGTCCTGGCAGGGACTTGCTGTTCATTTAAACATGAACATGCTGCTTTGTTGTGATTTCTCTTGGAAGGCTGAAACAGTGTAATAACACACTTTTGGTCCCTGGATGAAGCTTTAGGCAGGAACACTGTTGTCATAGTGAACAGGTCTGTTTTGCTGACTGACCTTTGCACGACTTTGCGAATTCTGTTTTAAAATGCACTTACATTTATAAAGATCACATGATACTGTCTCTATGGATATCGGTTCTAGTGTTCTGACTGGCGAAATTAGAATACATTTTTTTTGCTAATATTATTAGAAATTCAGCTTGAGGCTATACATTGTGCATGTGTGTGTTGGCTATTTAGTAATGAGTAATGGGCGTATAGAATAACACAGAGACCAGTAGTCTGGCTGCGAGCTGGTAATGAATATGTTTTTAATGCTGACACATCCAGTAGATCATCCTGCCAAGACTCATCTTCATGGGGGCACATGCTCATGGCGAGGGGTTCGATATGTCAGCAGTGCCTGACTATTTTACCTTGGAGTATGACTGAAGTGCCAAGAAGATCTTGTGGTTATGACAAAGCAAAAAGTAACAAAGAGCTTGCAATCAGTTATGTACTAAACCCAATTAATAGTTTGTATTTTTCCAAACTAAACTACACTTGAAATTAAATTACAAGTTCAAGCCCATAAATTTAGGCTCAATTCATGTGCAAAAAAAGTAAAGATCTGGAGAAGTTTTCGAATCAATATCCATCACACACTAAACTATGACATGACCATAAATGTATTTATTGCAAAATTTTTATTAGATGATCTTGCACCCCCTCTTTTTTTTGCCTGTAGCATCTGGATACCATTTTAACACCCACACTATCTGTATCCTTATTAAGCGCTCCTAGTGAAAAGATAGATAGCTTGCAAATGAGCGTGCCAAGTTCTATTTTTCTTTCTGACTTAATCCTCGGCCACCTGACCTTGGACTTGGCTACAGGAGGAAACATGCAATTTATCATTGAACTTAGTTGCTTAGGATAGAATATTTTAACCTTGTAGGTATATGAGTGAATTAGATACACTAGAAAATTTGGTTGAGGCAGACTGATAAATGAACATAGATGCGAATAAAACAATACAAGAAAATCAGAAACATTAAACAAACACACAAACAAAAAAATAAACTGGTTTAACTACATAGAGATAGGTAAGTTAAATAGGCAGGTGAGTGTGAGCATTTCTTCATCTAGTTTGATGTAAATACTACAACTTACTACTTAACCTACTTAAAAATGCTGAAGTTAGGTCCTAAATCTCTTTAAAACATTATTTAACCAGCAGGTACAGGAAAAATTACTTTTTTAGGTTCAAGCGCTCAGATGAATTAGGTTCTTTGTTTTGGGATATCTTGAGTACTACATTTATGACATTTGGAATACACCCTTACACAGGGAGACTTACAATTATCTTAATAAATACATTTAACAGATGAGGGTTATATGACTTGCATGAGGGCCAAGGAGATAGAGCTTAGTGGTCCTGGGATTTGAACCGACATCCTTCTGACCAGAAGTCTAACAGCTTAGCCACCGAGCCCCTGAGTGAGCACTGAGCTACCACTTACCTCTTACCATTATTCTCTCAGGGGCAGACAATAATGTGGTATGCATGAAAATCGAGCTGATTCAGAAAAACAGCCTGTGACAGCTACTGAGTTTGTGTACGTTTACTCACAAATGTAAACCTGCAATTCCATTGCTTATTTATTGCAAATAAAATTAGCAACTGAATTAGCATGCACTCTATTAAATGAAGAATTGTTTGACAAAGACATATTTGAATGCTAGTTAAATTTGCTAACTGCTCTCCCACTCTTACTGCCATCTTCATTTATTACATCGTGTTACATTCTTAGTGCATATTTTCTATTCTTAATGTTTCTTTTTACCTTATATACTCTTGTCTTTTACTTCTTACTTCTAATATTTCTCCTTCGCTTGTACATTTCCATGTACATTTCGCTTGTACATTTACACATCCATGTAGCATTTCACAATAGGTTGTATCCTGTTTAATTGTAGAAGAACGTATACAAAATTCTAAAATACTTAATACACTATGATGGCTGAGTTGCATCACGGGAACGACTAAGCACACAATGTTTATGAAGCGTCGTATTATAATGTTTAGTCATCATTTTGTTGTTTTCGGTTAGCTGTTAGCATTGCTTAGGAGTTTTACATTAAACTGAAACTTATGTTTTTAAGTTGGTTTCGTTCATAAAAAAAATACATAACTTTACAAAAAAATATATAAAAAGGAGACATTTTCATACCATAAATACCTTAATTGAGATGACAAGTAATACCTACAATTATTATTAGTATTTATATTGATATACAATTATGTTTTTTTTCTTTTACATAGAATAAAAAAAATAAAGGAAAATTATTGTATGTACTATACAAAGTGTTTTAATTTGAGTATCCATGCTCATGTTGTATGTCATTAATGCTGTTTAACACAGCTTCGGCGACAGTGTAATTAATAATCCTGAGCTGACTGGATTCAGTGTGTGTAATTCTAGCAGCTCTGTACAGCTCGTGTGACAGAGCTATTCCCATCACACAGTTTCCGAGGACTCACTGGCCATGTGTGAACATGAGCAGGCATATTGGACAAGATATAAACTGAGTTATAAAGCACATTTGGCATATTGCAATCGATTTGATGGACTAGTTGTTACTCTGTATTATATTTATTAAAGATTAGTGAAACTCTTTCATCTTCTCATAATTTGAGAAGGATAATGTCTTCAAATAAGCTATAAGGAGTCTGTACAGCATGTTTATGTTGTGGAGAATGTACTCTAAGGGGATTCTGCTCCTGGAATGTTTTTTCCATTAAGGCAGCTGTGCGTCTTGCTCTCTGTAGCTTTCGCATTGATGAGTTGTGCCTGTAATGGAAATGAAAAGCCTGGAAATCAGAAATACACTATGTTTGTTCTCACTAAACAATTAAAAATATAATAATAATTTGTTATGAGGTTACAGCTGAATAACCAGTTCCAGACCAGACAGCAGATTAGACTTTATTAAGCTGAATACTTAAATAGTTTAATAAAATACAATAAAAAAAGCATAATACATTAATTCATTATTGTTGAATTGCTTGTAGTCATGCATGTGTAAAACAGGTACCACATGATGTATGCTGCTCCTAAAAAAAGAAGGGCCAAGCCAAAATAGCAAATATGAAGCTTTACTAGGTCTAACACCAAATTATTGGTTGGAAAATAAGCAAGAATGGATCAACTGTAATTCTGAGAGCTCCTCATGGAAATTAATTCTACGATCTTCTTGTATGCAAAACTAAAATAATGCCTGTGATTAAATTGTTTGGTGTGAAAATAAAACACATTCCGGATTCAAACATTTTATCCAAGACTTATTTACTGTTCGAAGTATCGAATCTAACAATAATGACTCTTCTTCTTAAAAATCTGTTGCTAATGATCTGCTTTTAAGATAATTAAAAGCTTAAAATAGTTTGCCATTTTGGGGTTGACCCACTTTGCCCTGGAGTCTAATAACAGCACATCCTAACATGTCTTGTTGCTCTTATAATACAGCAATTTGCCAAATAATTAATTACACAATGACAATTACTTATTGTAGTAATGATTGTTGTTGTTGTGAAACATCTGTGAAACAAGTTAGCTCCTGTTGTCATTCACATTATAGCAGCAATAAACAGCAGTTTCCTCCCATCAACAAATAAAGGTTCTTCCTGAAGACTTCCTGTGTTGGAAAAAGTTATTGCTCTGTTACAATCCACTGATCCTGGAGATTCCTTCCTAAACTGCTAAATAACAAATATTCTTTCACATTAAACTTCATACTGTAAGTGGTTATATATATTATATGTATAATATCGGTTTATGTGGAGCATCTGATGCAATGTTTTAGGATATAAGCATTAATGTAATGCTTGTAGACAGACAGTCATGTCAGAACTGTGCATTGAGTAGAAATGCATTTAACACATTCTGTCACATAGTGTACTACAACTTTGACCATATCCTATTGTCTTTTCTTGTTTCTTCAGATGCCCTTGGAGTTTCCGCTCTTTCTCCCCGGAGGTGAAGGCCCGGGGTTTAATGGTAAAATGTGGCATTGGAAACCCCAGCAATGTAAAACTAGAGAGGGCCGTAGGGAAAGCATTTTCTGGACTTCATCTGCCCTCCCTCAGATTGGGTTTCAGTGGCTGTGCTTAGGATCTCTCTTCAGGAAACCGGCTACGATGGACAAAGGTGTGGTGGCTCCCAAAGGACAAGAGATCCAAGGAGCTTTTTGTTGTGTTTCGGAGCTCTGTTGGGCTGCAGATGTTGGTGGCAGTGTTTGACGAGCTCTGATGAAAACGCACATAAGCACAGGATATGGAGAGAGAATGGTCAATGTCACAGGAACACACTCGACTGCGAATGTTCCGACGCACTCAGCCGAGGAGGAGAAGGAGGAGGTCATTGTGCTGCTTTTCCTTTAATTCACTGAACTGCGTCCTTACTGATTGTCCAGGTGCATGTGGACAATGTATATGTGCTGTGTATATTTAATGCTTCCTTTTTTTTAAAAAAAAATCAGTTTATAAAACACAGCTCATTTACGTAGTTATTGTAGTCATCATTTGTATATAAATTGTAGATAGATATTACATGCTAGAAAATTTTATTTTATATATAATAAAATGATCAGTCATCATGTTTTAACAGCTTTTGAATTTTTTTCCTTCTTAATAATGGAATGGTTTAAAACTTTCTTCTATTTATTTATATTTGTTTTTGTTTTCTTCCCAATCATTTTGTAGGTTCTAAGAGAATATCATGTAGCTCTCCATGTACCCTCACACAACAATGCGCATTTTTAACATTTCCTGTAGTAAACCTTTAGCATTTAAATGTGTACTTAAGTATTTAAGTGTATGTTTTTTGTGAATGACATCAGTGTTTGACTGGATCAGTTTAGAGAACAGCATTTCCAAATCAGACTTAGGACATTCTGATAGTTAAAATAGATATTTTTCCACTGGTGAAAAATTTACCATGTTTCCATGTTTGAAAGGAGGCTTAATACAGTAGGTCAACACTATCTCATGCTTATCATTTGGCACCTTGCAAATCTCATCTTCACTAAAAGAACTTGAGTTTAAAGATTTATATTATCGCAGTTCCTAAGACAAAGTTTCCATTTTTCTGCAGATGTTTACTGTAGATGAAAACACCTGTGTTGTTTAATTGTTTGACTTCATAGATGAGCTGAGAACCTTACGATGATCCAATGACACACCAATAACTAAATGGTAAGATTATGATTCAGGCCCAAATATACAGTATATTCAAAACAAACTCTCAGATTTCTCCCAAAATTTTCACTGTAGGGTTAAAAGATCAAAATTGACATGATGATCCAAGTCTGAGATTCTCATCATGCTTTAAAGCTGAAATCTGAGGTTTGTTCATATAACTGAAATATATTGAAATCTGGAGGGCTCTGTTTTGAAGTGTGATGAAACTCAAACTTGGAATATTATGTCCATCCATGATTTCTAACAAAATTAGGAACATTTGAATCCTCAAAGTTCAGTCTTATTAAACTATGTCTTAACTGAACTCTGTCTATCGCTTTAAACCGAAAGTGAAACTCAAGGCTTGAACTTCTAGAATTCACTGCAAAAATAGAAGCACTCATGGGCTCACATTTGAGTTGAAACACTGATAAAATTCACTTTGATGTAACTCAGACCAATGATTACATGACCAAATGTTTGATTTGAAGTGGAATAGTCATTTTAACCCATTATTTTTCCAAGAAACATCACATTTTACTTGTCAAAACACTGTTTAAAATTTAATAACCTGAATTTAAATGTTCTGCAAAATGCTTATACAGCCTTATTTGAGTTTGACCCTCTCTGTAACCACGAATAGGAATTGACTTCAGTAAAATTGGAAATATTGCACACATCACACATTAAAATTATTCATTGCTATAACCAGCTCTCCCTCAAGTCCATGGTTGCATGGTTAAGCTAACACTTCATCTGTTCCTGTTGATTCTTCCCTCCGAGTTTCTCCTCTAAGTAGTAATGACCTGAAAACTCTTAGAATAATGTTATACCCTCCTCCCCCCTTTCTTTGTCTGACTTTCTCTCTCACATACTTAAGCCTGATGGCTTTACCACTTGTGCTGTTACTGTTTCCCTAAGTTGACAGAGAGAACACTGTTTTACTGTCTGAATAAATCATCGCCACAGCAAATGGTTCTGAAAGAGTCACCTAAACACGTGTAGAAATTTGTAGCTTTTTCCTTTCCTCTCTGTTTTTTTTTGGGGAACAGGTGATGCATTTTTTTGCTGCAGGCCTGTCTTGGAGAAGGCAAGAGAGAGAGAAAGAGAGAGAAGGGGGATGTTTAAGTCTTTGCGGTGAATTGCATATCGTAAAAGAGGTGTGTTAACACATCGTTTGTTAAGGATGATTTATGAAAGCTCACGATGTGGAGAAAATAGGATTGAAAAGTGGATGTATGTGTTAAATATGTGCAGTGAAGTGCGGTGTAGACTCGCCTGTTCCACACTATTTGTAAATGGATAATGAGTGATGGTAGGGTTAGTAATGAGAACATGTGTGCACTGAATTAGAGAGAGAGAGAGAAAGAAAGAGAGAGAGAGAGAGAGAGAGAGAGAGAGAGAGTTAAAAAGTTAGCTCCTGCTGTTAACTGCTGCCACCTGTGAACAATACAATTCTGTGTGTTTGTGTGTGTGTGTGTGTGTGTGTGCGTGTGTGTGAGTGTGTGTCATATTTTTCTCCATTTAGGAATGTACCTGAAAATTAATACAATATTTTGTACAAACAGTCATCAAATAGAAGCCACACTTTCTGTTTGTTTGAAAGCTTGCCAAGAAAACTCACATTTCAGACTAAAGTTTTGCACACATCCTGTGATACCATGATCACTTTCAGGCATGTGAGAGGTCAGCTATTAAGCTCTCAGCAAAAAGACACTTCCAGTAACTGATAAGTTCAACCCAAGCACACATTCATGCCTAGGAGCATGAGCCAATCTCTGTACTAGCAGGTTTATGTAGATATGAAGCTTTGTTGTTACAAACTACTATGTTTTTGCACAGTGGGGGAAAACCAGAGAACCAAAAGGAAACCCAGACAAAATGAAATATACATGCTCAAAATTTCCAAACAGAAAGTAACACAAGTGTGGATTAAACAAAGCAGTCTATGGACAAAGTAGACAAACAATGTACTATAGTTAAAGTAGAGATAGAATACATAGAATATGACTCCAGTAAAAGTAAAAGTGCTCCCTTTAAACTTTTACTTGAGTAAAAGTACAAAAGTATTTGCCTTTCGAATGCACTTAAGTATCCAAAGTACTATGATTTATTATAACTATAATTTTCCTATTACCCTTTATGTGACAAATTCTTGCTTAAACAACTCAATTTATGTGAAAAGCTCTAAAGTTACTCTTAGTACACCAATATTTTAATATAATGATATTAATGAATGAAACACAGATTGAAATCTATTAAAATGATCATGAGCCCAAAACCTTCTTTTTAACTACTTCAAAAAATAAAATCACAGAAATAAGACCAGGGGTGTTGTGGCAAGCTAAAGTCAGAAGTTTCTTTCATCACTCACTACTCACAAAATGTTGAACTGACACTGAACTGTGTGTTAATGCTGAGTAAATACCACCAAGTGGCAATCAAAATAAGTTCAAAACAGGGCGTGCGCTCTACACTGATGCGTGCTTGTCCAGTTCTTGCTCAAACTGAATATGCCAGATAACCAGCTTGAAACAACTACCTCAAAACTCTGATTTATTGATGTGCGAATCATTATGTAATTTTTTTCATCAGTATAATTTTCTTCTCTTTTCACTGCATCTTCAATGTTGACTATTTTACACCGCTTCTTTTCATACATATTCAGTACGCATGTGTAGCTCATAACATTAGAAACGGAATCTCAGAAGCTGAAAAGAATCTCTAAAATGAGCCCTGCATTGGAAGTGTAACCTGATATACATGGCTTCAATGTACCGACACAGGTCTTATCCTTCAAGTCTTAATGCATCACGTCACGTCCACATTTACTACTGAAGCAGTATCTCGGCTGTATCTTGAGTCAAAAAAACTCGCTCAGCTCATCCAGCACTGGTATGAATGTCTGGTTTGTGTTTGTTTGCAGTGCAGGCTGGCATGGTAGGACTGGATTTCCATGTCCACCTGCGAGCGTGAGAATCCCAGAGTGTGTTCTCACAGAATGAAGCTGTGGTTGCATCTGGACACTACGTTAACCTTTTACTACAAGCAGTTGCACCTACGCCCGTCTTCTTCATTTATCTTCATCTCTTTCTTGTTTGTCCATGTGGTTTTCAAATCAATCCAGAAATGCTGACACACACACACACACACACACACACACACACACACACACACACACACACACACACACACACACACTTTTTTAGTCACTCAATCAGATACTTCTGCCCAGCTGCCATTACAAATAATTCCTAACATGATCCTTTTCAGGTAGAGACAAACCTCCAAAAAATACAATGGTCCTCTCAGCTCCTTTGGAAAATTTGGGTGGTTTCATTTGGTAGTCAAGCTGAGTTGGGTTTATTGCCATTCCTTCTCACAGACAGATGGATATTGGAAATGAAAGAACCATGTTGATCCATTTAACATCAAAAATTGTGGCAGGCAAAACATTAAATATGGATAATAGACCCATGGTATTCAGGCCTGTTTACATAAAATTCCTTCATTACAAATGTTTGGATAAACAACACACCCAACTTAATGGTGACAACATTTATTTTATATACATAAACAAGTAATGATTAATTCAGGACTGCTACTCATGCATCATGAAGGAGTGAAGTAAAGTGTTTTGAGGAACACTATCAATTTACCTCAGTATGCAAAACACTATAGATGCCTTTTATTACCCAGTGTTGCTGTGGTTTATAGAAAGAGTATACCTCACATATTTTGCTCGGAGCAGGGTCAGTTCAGATGGCTATGGCATATGGATGATAGGGTGAATGCTTTCTTCATGATTTCTAAATAGAGAAAAATAAATAAAAGTCTCAAGTTTTGTAGTTAGCCTGCTGTTATGAGCTGCCCTGAGATAAATAATTTGCCTACATGCATGTTATTGGATAAACTCAATGATTCGTGTAGTAATTTGTTAAGGTAGACTCTGTTGCTCATCCTGAACAGAAGTATGAATTTAAAGGGATGTGAGAATTTGGTACATTTTGTCACTGAATCTAAACTGTAGAAAACTGGGAGAACGTATGGATTTACAAATGATCTCCAATAAAACCACTCCAGGATGGGCAGGGTTGCATACATCTGACATCACATACTCACTGATGATGAGAATGACTCAAACACACACACACACACACACACACACACACACACACACACACACACACACACACACACACATCCGTCCTATTTGAGAATTGTCATTGCTGTCAGAGTATTACATTTCCATTATGTACTCGTTTTCATCACTTGTCCTTCCTCCCTTCCTATGACACTTCTTCCTGTTTCAGTTCTACTGAACTGCCTTCTCCGAGACTGAATGCCGTCACTAGCCTTGCACAGTTGACAGATTTGCAGAGTGGTTTATTTTTTTTGGTCTCATGGACGTTATGTAAAATGCTGACAGTTCAGCAGCACTGTTTAGCATCAGAAGCAGCAACATATCATAGTCATGTAGTGTCTATAGTACAGTGAGCACTGGATGACTCAAGCTACTGCCTTAATGCCAATCAACCACTTCCTGTTATGTGGTGTGTGTGTAGGATCCTGAGAGTCCCACGATGCCTTTATATAAATTCAGGGTCATGAAATGTACACAGTAAAAAACAATATATTTATGTTTTAACATGTGAAAGAATTCCATGTGACAGAGCATTCTTACATTGCAATAGGTTGGCTGTGGGTGTGTATAAATAGCAGTTGTGTTTGATCAGCTGGTCATGGACAGGTTAAGAATCATTCCTTTGATTGCTCTGTAATAGGAACACAACTGCACATGTGACAATATGGTTAAGGACAGTGGTACTCTGGAACAGCTTTAATTTCCCATCAGTGATTGCCTGACTTCCTGAAATAATAAACTCAGTGACTGGTCCGGATGGGCTCTAGTAGGGTGTGTTTATTTCTTTTATACATTTCTGCGCAATAATGATTCACACATGGAAAGGTAGAGCTTCAAAAATCCCACAATGTTTGATGGGACTGCTTGTGATTTTGCTTGTGAAAAAAAGGTGTAACAAGTATTAACAGTGTAGCAAGAAATATATTGGTTTCTTTAATGAGTTGATGTTCAAAATCCCACATAATTAAACACATTATTTTAGTTTTATTTTCTTTTTAATTTAAAGTATTTTGTGTTTAATGTGAGTGTAATTGTGTGTAATGTGTGTAAATGCCTGCAAATTCCATATAATAAAAGACTATGGCTCACACACTAACCACATAGTTATTTGCTGCTAAATTGAAACCAAAAATATACAAACATTTGCTTCCATGTTGTAGTTTGTTTCTGAATATATTCCATGTTTATTTCATGTAGTTGTGATTGTTTATTAAGTTAACAATAAAGTATATAGGCTCATATTCCAGCAAATATATATATATTATCCACTATTTATTTTTTTATTATTTTATTTTTCTTTACTTTTATTAATTATAGTGAAACTGCTATGGAAATAAAAAACGTTTTGCAGTTACACTACGCGTGGTATTAATTAAATTCTGCTCAATTAATTGAATTCAATTGTTTATATCCTAAAAGAGCTCCTGTGTATTTGAAGTTCCATTTTATAAAATATGCTGATGTAAAAATCATTTGCTTTACATTTTAGATGCAAATTACCATCCTGTATTTTTGTAGTGTTTATTTTAAACCTTAAAATTTTATTGTTTAATTGATGAGTCTGTGAAATTTTAATTCATGACCAGTGAAAACTTACTACCCATCCAGAGTCTGGTTCAAAAATGTACTCAGAATGTTTGAAGGTCATAATCATGCATCAATGCAACACAATTTCAACCTACACATGACCATTGTTGCTTATCTTAAGAATGTTGGACTCCAATAATATGAAATAAGGTCTGTCCTGGCAGCTCTGTACTCTGAGCTGAATAGAGTGACCCACAGTTACGCTTCTCATACTTTCCACTGACTGGCTCATATATGAGCATGCGTTGCACGTTGAACATTCCCTGTTCTCATGTCAAGGTCAGAATATGTTCCACTGGTGGCGGTGCTTGATGGAAAAGCACACATTCAACTAAAAATTCAGCCTTACTGATATACAGTAATGGACGAACGGTGAAAGACAAGTGGTTTATGGAAAGAAATATTCAGTCAGCTGAATTATTTTTTACAGTAGTTTTATTTTTCATTCATTATGTAGACTGCACTGCACAAGTTGAATATGTTAAGACCAATATTATGCTTTCATAATGTGGAAAGCTCATTTAAAGATTTAACCTGCAGCTCTGAAAGCAATAAATATCCGTCTTGTTAAGTGCATTAAATAATTATTTCCAGCTGAAATATACTTTATAGAGCTTTAATGAAGCAGGTTTGGCTATTAAAAGAAATTGACATGCATATAAACTAGCATTATAGACTATGTGCAATTTCTGAAAACATTATAAGGAAACAAAAACGAGGACTCATGTGTGTTTTTTATGGAACCGACTTAAATAAAATAAAAAAAGGCTTTTCCAAATGAATTATTTTGCATATTTACTAGAAAATATGCTGTTAAATGTATGACTGTTTTATTTGTAATTATTCTGTTATACAGCTAAAATGTATTCTTGCTGATGAAAAAAAAAATCCCATCCAAGACCAAGCCATCAGTCATTTTTTCCCCCCTACAGAGCAGCAGCAGCCATGCTAATGTAATGTAAGCCCAGACACTTCCAACTAGATGAATTATAATGTTTGACTACCTAAGCAAATACAATCCATCATGCAGATTAACTAGCAAGGTGTACTCGGCTTTTCTGCTCACTTTAATTTAAAGACAGATAAGCAACCATTTATTTTGCTTAATTAACTTAAAAAATATATATATTGTAGTTTAATTATGTGGTGAAGAATGTATAGCACTATAACAATAAAGATAATTAAACCAGCAGTATATTATACCATATAATCGATTTTTTATGTTATTGTTAAAGTTAAGAAAAAATTGAAAGATGACCTCAAATGTTAAAAAAGAAATAAATACAAATTATAGTTCAATTATTTACACTGCTCATAAATAGTTATTATAGATAAAGCAAAAGGGGGAGATGTGGGTTGCTGTCTTTAGTTTCTTATCACCTTTAATTCATTATTTTCAGTCTTATTGGAACAAAACCATTTGTTTGTAACAGTTTGTAAGAGCATTCAACAAATAATGGTGGTATTAATGAAATCTAAAAATAATTAAAAAGACCATCCATTCTGTGTGCATAAGTGGATGATTTAGGAGGTGTTTATTGAGTCTGGTTCCTCTCAAGGTTTCTTCCTCATAATATCTAAGGGAATTTTCCTTGCCACAGTCACCCCAGGCTCATCATTGGGATAAATACACATACTACTCTAGGGCTGTCAAACGATTCAAATATTTAATCGCAAATTAATTGCACATTTTTATCTGTTGTAAGGTACCTTAAATTAATACTTTTCTAGTTTTTATACTCTAATCAACATGAGCATGTACAAATATGGATGCTTTATACAAAAATGTATGTTTATTATAAGTGAAACCAAACTCAACAGCACATGAAGACAAAATATTCTAGTACGTTTTAAGGTAACATTTACATTAAGATATATGTGTGAAGATTTGCAATGCAAAGCGAATTATCCTATAGAAACTAATGTAAACCCAGATAATTTGTTCCAACACCCAAAAATATTTGCATAAAAATAGTTTTTAATGGTATTTTATGTACACATTATTGTCCCTAATGTATCTGAAGCAAACAACAATAATTAGTACATAAAATAAAGTAACAATAAATCTAATTAACCAGTGCTTAATCTTTAAAAAGAGTCATGGCTGATGTAAGGGAGACAAGAGATAGGAAGAGGAGGAGGAGGAGGAGAGATATCGCTTTAAAGGAGAATCTCCTTCAGTGAGAAGACACAGTGTTACTAGTAGTAGTAGAACAGTACCTGCCTGTACGAGGGAAACACGGCGAATACTCAGTTGAGCACAAACCGTTCGCGTGTTGTTCACAATGCTAATTATCGCTTGTAATGCAAGTTAAATAAAAAATATAGTTTTTGCTCATCCTGCAAAGCATTTGTGAAGCACGTTACTCACAATCCAAGGTTCCACTGTACATAGATCAACAGGACACCAAATGGAACAATGATTTCACAAGAATGGTTTTAATTGCCAGATGTGTGCATCGTGGTTGATTTGAAACTTGCTGCATCAGTTAAACAAATGTTTAGATTTAAAAAAAAAATTTTTTTTTTTTAATTTGAATAAAAAATGTGTGTTGTGTTGAACAATTTCATTTTGCCTCTTTTACATGTACTTTTATTTTTAATAAAAATGGTCAAACATAAATGCGCACTGCATTAATCGTGCATTAATAAAATTAGTGCCGTTAAAATTAATTTGTATTAAAATATGTGAATTTTGTTCTATTATTCTTGTATTCTATCAGACTGCCTTGAGACAATGTCCATTGTGAAAAGCACTAATAGAAGTAAAATTAAACTAAAAGCCATAGAAAAAAAGCCTTAGGAGAACTCTGAACAACTTGAGCAAAAACATGAAATGAATAACAAATGTGGAAGATATTAAACAAAAGAACAAATACTAAATACTAGTGATAATCAACTTTTAACATGAATAAAGTGCGAACACAAACACAATACTGGTGGGACGTGTAGTCTCTTAGCATTGATCTGATAGAATCTGCTTGAAAACTTGCAATTGATTTACATACAATCCTTTGGTAATTTTAAGCATTTAACAACTAAACTAAAAAAAATAGTAAATTGCCAAAACCTTTGTAAATATGGCAGGAACATTTAGTTTAGTTTGCCTTTGAAAAAGATTTACTCATCAAGACAAGATGGATACATGAGACGTTTTTGCGTGAGATCAGGTAGATTTTTCAGCGTGAAGCCACTCTAAACCTGAGGCTTTGTGTTCCATTGATATTGTTTGTTATATCTGTTGGCACGTACACTGTTGTTTTCCATCGTGTCAGTAACGAATCATGCTTCTCTGAGAAAATCCGATTTCTGACTGGCCTGTCACACAGCATATGTTCTATAATGAAAAAGCAAAATGCGCTTTGTTTTGCAGTGTGTGAACTGTGAGCTCCCAATCACTTGTGAGCGGTGACCATTTACGTCTGACTTGCATGCAAATTAGAAATCCTTTCTCAGCATTCAGAAATTATACAAATCCTCATGTGTGACAGAGTCTGGCTCACATCAGACTGCTGCTTACTTACTTTCTTAATGTTAAGGGACTTACAAGAAACATGTGGTGTGTAAGACACACACACACACACACACACACACACACACACACACACACACACACACACACACACACACAGACACACACGTGTGTATTTAATGATCTATGAGGGAAGGGTTTGAGAGACTATTTCGTTCGAATGTTCTTTTATGCTCAATTTTAACTTTCAAAAGCTTCATTTAGTTTCTTTAGAAGCATCATATGGTAGTAATATTTAATATTACTGCAGAGATTACGATCAGGGCAGATAAGCATGGAAGGCCAAGAAAAAATGCTCAAAGGTAAACGCATCACAGCTAACATATTTTTACCAGTAAAAATGATAATCATCTAAAATGATGATCCACAATTTGATCTAAATAATGCTTCAATACAGCATTGCAGATTTAAAAAATAGAAATGTCTAGAATTATTTCAGATTGTTGAACAAGTAATTCAAATATATTAGTTATTTTATATTTATTCTTAATATGCTGCTGTAGGAGAACATAATTGGTTAAGTCAATTTGATTAAGATGGGCTCTGCTATATAGTTAGAGATTGCTGTGTGTTCACCAGGACAGTACAGTAATTTAAAAGACAAAAGGAGTGGCCCTAAAACTGATACTTGTAGACCACCTTTCATTTTGTTTGTATAAATATCTGTACATATAGCGTAATTACCTTCTAATGCAAAACCATTAACTTTTCATTAGTTTGTGCCCATGAATATGACAGTCTGAAGTAATTGTTTTGTCTTCTTAGTGGCACATTGATTAAATAGCACTTTTGACTAGACTCTGAGCAAATAAAAAATGCCATGCTGAACGAATACTTCTCCTTCTAATCAGATTTTAACATTAGGTTTCCATATTCAACTTATATTTTTTTACTTCAAACAAGCCATGCCATGAGATCAATATCAGCCCAAATGAAATGAAAAATGCAAGAAACTGTGTGACCTTAATGTTTTACCCTTTTATATATTGTTCCAAAGTGCTTAGCTTTTTTCTGGTAACTAATTAGGAAATTATATAATCGGACAAGCTGCAGAGTTAGTAGAAATGTGGAACTACAGCCAGTTCATACATTTACAACTGTGTTCTCTCTTTTTTTTTTTTGTATTGCGCAGTAAGGTCAGTTGAATTCCTTTGGCCGGGTTCAGATTCAAACCGATGTCGGAAAGTTGACAAACCCTTAGCTAAAGCGTCAAAAATCTTCTGGCAAATAGACCCTGTGAAAAACACAAGACAACCATGTCAAATACAATAATGCATCCTGTTTTTTTGGCTATGTACTTGGTACTGATTTCTTGTCAAAATTGTTTAAAAGAGGTTTTCAGTGGCTACCAGTGCATAAAATTTCAGAGCATTGATAGCAGATATGCAGAGTAGATTGCTGAAGTGGATGTTTCTGAAGCATCTATGGACACCTTACATCTTACTATGTTGCCTTCCTTACCCAGAGTGCAGTATTAATCCCAGATGGAAAGATATAAGTGATGTCATTTTGTACACAAGTGGAGAAGGAGCACTAAGAACCCCAGAGACCTGCAGTCTCTGTGCTCAAATTAGAGTGGTTACCAGGAGGGTCCTTCATCTGTGTGACTATAGGTGTGTGTGTGTCTTTGTTTTCAAGCTTAGTTGTAACATGTAGAATATACTGTGCTTCTGCTATACATTGCAATCAGTATGGCTACAACATAAACCCGCACTCTGGAAGTGGAAGAATCGTCGCCGTCTTTATTCTGCCTACGTCAAGTTTGTTGAACTGTGAGTGAGTGCGATTTAATGGATGATTTTTTTTTATCTTGATTTATATTAATAATGTGTTGTCTTAAATGGACTCTTGCATTTTTCTCAGTAACAGCGTACAAGGATTTGAAACTCATGCCAAATGTCTAACAGCACACTTGTGGACCGTATGATTCCCCTGGGAAAGTCCAGATTTTCTATTTGTCTCAGCTTTGAGTCATGACTTTTTTTTTCCATTGCAACAACCTGCTCTATGTGCCAGTTATCTGTAATGTGGTCAATAATAGTCACTCCTACTTTACATCTAAGGTCGAATGTACTGCAGTAAATAGGATAGGCACACTGGTTCTTTTGTAGTTCAAATCTAATGATACCATTTTAGATATCATACAGTATCTGTCATCCAGATGCTGGCCACTATCTAATGCAAACATGATTTTTCTGCTGGATTATGACCCTCAGATGTAACAAACGTTATGAGAAAACAGGAATCAAATGTCCTTTTTCCACCCTTTTTTTCCAGCACCCCAGATGTCCTAGTTATGTTAGGAAATTCCCTTAGTGTTTCCTGAGCATTTTATAATGACTGATCACAGTCATATGGTCTATAAATTGGGAAAGTATTAAATTAGCACCATATTGGTGAAAAAAATAAATAACATGCAGCAAGTGATGCAGTAAGTGACCAGGATATATTTGCTTAGGATGACCTCTCCATGCTTTTTTAATTAAATTCAGTGGTAATTAAAATAAAAAAGAGTGCTGTGTCTGCTGACAGGCGGCACCACTGTTATATCTGATCATTTTATTCCAAGGGGACTGTTTGAAAGGAAACACACTCACTTAGGTCTGCCAATGTCTGATTGGCTGATGTTTGGTGAAGTCTGGCTCATTAGGCAGAAATTGATATCACCCAGCTGTTCAGATGCTGATGTGTGGGCATGTGTGGATGAGATACAGTATGGTCTCAATCTCTTCTGCCATCCCCTCGGTGCATTTCTGGCTGATTAGGAATGAAAGACATGGGCTCATTTAGGGCTGAGGAAGCAAAGATGACCTTGCTTTCTGAGGGCTTAATGTTGACGAATGTCCTTTCTGCGGCTTTCCTCTAGGTCCGTCTGACTGATATCATGGGATATCAATAGTCTCCCAGTTTCAAAGACTTTGCAAAGACTTTATGAAATGGGAGTTTCAAACATGGCACTATTACAGTTTGGTTAAAAAGAATTCATCTTGTACAGTATAGTACATGGTTTACTTGGTAATATGTTTTCATTTCTAAGTTTTATTTTAACCTAGAAATGTCCAAACATGTAAAGTTGTTCTTTGTTTTTGTTGTAGAATTTGCTTAAAGGCTGAATAGACTGTGCCTGTGCATATGATAAAGTTATAATACAGCCAGACAGTAACTTAGTGGAATTGCTTTAGAGAATATTATGTGAGAAGCCAGGATACTACAAGCAAGTTTTATTGAACGCTGATTTGCCATCTTAAGCTCTATATGGAGTGAATTGTTAAGGTAGGGGACTGTGACTACGACTATGATCTCCGGGGTTTTAATCCTGTTCAAATCCAAGTTGTTAAATTTTTAGTTGGACTACACATGTCTGACAGATGTTATTTTATATATTTTATATTTTATAAAAACTCATATTACGCATATATATTTCTGCTATACTACAAAACAGTGTACAGCCCATGTTCTGGATATTTGTTGTTGAGTCCAGCTATATGTGGTCTTTTTCATCAAAGTGTTACCACAGTTACAAGTTGGAACTTAACATTACTGAACATCTTTGTGATAAATTGGATCACTGACTGCGCCTCAGGCATCCTCACCATACACAACTGACTTTACTAATGCCTGTGTGGCCGAATGAGCTCCACAACTACACTTCAAATTCCAATGTAACATCTTCCCAGAGTGGAGGTAATTATAACGAACAAATGTGTACTAAATGTGAAATAGGATGCTCAAAAGTACAAATAAATCTTATAGTCAGGTGTCCCAAATCTTTTGTCTATTTTTGTGTACATATTATAAATCAGGTTTGTCAGTTTAATATTGTGTAGTGAAGAAAGGTCTATCTGTGTGAGATCACATATCTCATATGAAGAAGACACATCACAAAATATTGATTAAATATGTAAAAAAAAAACAACAACCAGACATCAGTAATATTGCTTAAATATGTCTAAAAAACACATCCAGATCACAATGCAATGAGAGTCTAAGCCTATTCCTAACTTTTTAGTAAGGGTGCCTTTACATGTGTGCATAAAAATCTTTACATCTGTTTAAAAACAGAACATCGACAAATTAATTATTTTCAATTTTAAATCTAGAAATATTCAAGCCACTTTAAATTATTATAGAGCACTAAGACATACTTCATTCCATATTGTCCAAAGCAAACAAAAATAATGAAACAGGCACTACACTGTACTTGTTGCTTGTTAACTATGGTGCTGCCTCAGTGAGCACCATATAACTGTTACCTCAGGAAGTGAATGTACTCTGTGTTTTAGGTGCAGATATTTTAAAAGTGCACAGAATTTACTTTTCCATAACTACATTAAACAGGAAAATTTAGCCATGGCATCAATTTGTTTCCCCTTAAAACTAAACCCTGGACAAGTGTTTTAATCTTTGTTTCTAATTTCTAATCATTGTCTAAAACCAACTAGATTATAAACAGAAGTATGTTAAATTTAACAAAAATGGTATATATTACTTTATTCTACAGATCAAGGCAATAACACACGAATAGGGCACTTTTGTCTACATTAAGCTTTGGATATGATACACTCAAATGCCACTTCCAGCTTCCTCTTGAGCTTGAAAAGGATTCCAGTGTTTAAGTAGGCATTTGTTAGGCTAATCTATCTGAAATCCTCTCCAGAGACTTTTCCCACTCTAACATACTGGCATGGGCCCATGACTGCCCCATACTTGGCCAAAACTCCGTCACTCTTCGGGAGGATTAAAGTCGGAATAAACAGGCTTCTACAATTACTGCTTGCAGTTCAGTCATTCTGTCATATCTGTAAATGCATTATATTTGTTGGTTGTAATCACCGTATCATAAATACTCTTTCATTTAAAATATAATGTGCTGTGGCCAGTTCAATTGAAATGTCAGATGTGCAAGTATAGAAAAATCTGATACTACACTTTTTGCATTCTAGCTTTGAATCTACTTAAGTTATATGAGTGGTTAATTGTACTTGCAGATTGATAGAGTATACTTTTCTATCCTTTTATAAGTATGCTAAAAAAAATAAAGACAGGAGACAAAAAAGATGTCTGCTTTAAATTAGCCACAGATTTTTTTGTTTTCTGATTCTTTCATCAAGCAATCAACGAATGTGGAAATCATTAGCTAAGCCTAACTAATACCAGCTTTACTCTCAATCTCTCCAGTGTTAGCTAGCATTTACAATAACTCTAATGATACAAACTAGCTGAATGCTAATATCTAGTTGTCACAATAAATCTGCCTTGATAAAAACAAAGTGTAAATAAAAAAAGATTACCTTTAGTCTTGCCAAATGTTAAAAATTAGAGTTTTAGGAATTGAAATTAACTCATTAGTTAAAGCTGTCTGGTGCTATAAAGAGACCTCCTGAGTTAAAAAATTATTTTGGACAAATGGGACACCTGACTTTTCCAGCCATTTGCAGTTCTTCTCCAAACTGTTACTACATAGTTCAGGGAAAGCAATTGTATAGAATCCCTTTGGATGTGGTTAAAAGAACATTTTCCTTTACTTGAGCTAGGAGACTCAACCTGGTTCCAGCAGGACAATACCCCTGTGCACAAAGTAAGCGCCATGAAGATATGGTTTCATGTGCTGGAGTGAAAGATCTTGAGTGGCCTGCTATAAAGCCCTGCATTCAATCCAACTAAACCTCTTTGGCATGAATTTCAATGCTGACTGCTCCCAGGATTCTTTACCCTACATCAGAACCTGACTTGACTAATACGCATGTGGCTGAATGAGCACAGGTCTCCACATCCACACTCCAAAATCTATTGGAACATCTTGCCAGAAGAGTGAAGGTTATTCTAACATCAAATGGGGACGAAATGCGGAATTGGGTGTTTTAAAGTCACATACCAATCTTATGGTCACATGTCCACAAATCTTTGTCCATATTGTGTATACTATTCTAGAAAGATGTCTAGAATAGTCTGTTTGACTGCACAGTTTTGCTGAAAAAATAGTGCTGTGCAAAAATAGAGAACAAATCCTCTGACCTCCAAACAAAGCATAGGCAAATTACAAACTTTTCATAATCTCTTCCATAGTTCCATTATAACTCTTTTCTCAAAGGAAAATAAAAACCCAAATGAGCAACATATTTCTCTGACTTCCTGTACTCTGACCTCAGCATTGTCATTACTCCGAATTTTCAGTACATTGCATTATGATGCAATGCTGCACCTTTCATTTATTGCAGGACTAACATGTGCTATTGAAACCAGGAGTGGTTTATATTAGTTAGTGCTCCTTCAGGCCCTTGTAAAATTTGATCACTTTGAGGAAAAAGAGGCCCAGTTGTTCATATCTGACTATGAGAAACACGTAACAGTCGCACACTCAGGCATCATCTGGTTTTGAGATTTTATTGAGTGATCGTGTGAACGGATCGAGTCTATACCTATTGTAGGTGAAATTCTTGAGTAGATATACCATATGCTTGATAGTCAATTCAACACATTTAACAAATTTAAACACAACAGGATTTGCTTATAAAGGAAAATAATCAATAAGAGAACACTGTGATGTGGGAAACATGAAGTGGAGTAACTGTTACCTTTCAGGAGTTGATTAGTTTTCTATAATATCACACTCTTACACTACTATAGTTATTGTCCACAATTTTCATTTTAATTTCATGTTGTGTTTCATGTTCATTAGGACGACTATAAACCATTTTTCACTCACAAGATTGACTTTTTCTGTCTTTTCAGACAGAAAATCTGTCTGAAGACTGCAGTTTTTGTCCTGAAGACTTTTCCGTGATAAAACACTTCAGACCAAAGCACTGAAACTGGAGACTCCTTACATTAGCTAAACTATTTCTGTAAGAGTTTTTAGATAATGTAAGGAGTCTCCAGTTTCTGTGACTGTAACTCTGACAGGAATGTTGAATTTAATTCATATCGCAAGTTTAAATTACCACGATATGAATTAACAGCACTCCTGTCAGAGTTACAATTATAGAGAAAGATTCAAAACCCTCTGACTAATCAGAATTATGAATTCAGTAGTGCTTTGGTAGTCAAGGCATTCATGAAATCTCAGCTCCCTCAACAAGCCATTAGTAAGTTCAAGTTAGAGTCTATATCAACACTCAGATTGACTGACAGCTCTCTATCAACACTGCCTACTCTGGCTCTACTGATGTCTCTCTTTCAGTATTAATGTAAACACAAAGCTGACAAACGGCTTTGACAGGAAGAGGGCTGTGCGCCGCTGTGAGAGACGGGGACAGCAGTTTGCAGTTGTCTTTCTGAAGAGTGTACAGCACTACATAAAGAGATTGTGAAAAAGAGAAAACAAATAGTGAACCTTGTATTAATATAAGCCTAATTGTTTGCTTTTTTAGTGGTTTGATTTCACTTTCTCTGAATTCATTTCATTTCTTTTGTGTCTTGTAAAAGTAACATTTCAGTCTGTGTGCATTTTACAAGACGAGGTAAAACATTGTATAATTCAGAAAGCAGCTTAAGCCTGCAGTTTTATTAATATTATTTATGAGCATTGTACGCATGGAGTCACTTAAACTATTTCAGGTAATTGTGTCCACTTTTCCTAAATGGCACATGGTAGTTGGACACATGGGTAATTGAAGCCTGACAGGAAAAGCGTTCTGGATTGTGGCAGAAAATGTGCTACCAGTTTCCCCTCCGCAGACGCCTCTGTGCTCTGTGACTGAGCAAGGAGCTAACGACTAATGTGGGTTCTGTCAGGAAGGAAAATTGCTTTGAAATGCTCGCTGACAGCCAGATATTTCAATCATTTGTTTGTGTTAGTGGTCAGACATTATACAGGCGAGCCTGCGTGGTCTCTGCCATGCCGTCATGCCTTATTTATGATCACAAAAGTGTATTCAGTGTAGTTAATGCACCAGAACGTTCCAATGGCAATAGAACCGTTTTTTTTACCCTAAAAATGCATTTTTAATCCGTCTAAAGATAAGAATGTGACAAAATAACAATAATGTTGGCTTTAAGATGATTTACGAGGAATTAACAGAGTTTACAATCTAGCACTGTTGTGTAATTCTTTTGCTTGTGTAATACGAGCTCAAAAAAACTGTTTTTTGTAATTGGTCACCCGGTGTCACAGGCTTCCTTTCCTTATTCGCTCTGATGTATGGAATTTTAAGCACATTGTTTCGACAAGGAAGCCCTTAAGCCTAATTTTATCAGCAAGGTCATCATGAGAGAACCCTGTCTTAGGTTTCAATCGTACCTAGCTGACAATCTGACAGAACAAATGACTTTTGCTTAAAAGAGAGCAAACCTGACTGCTGCTCTGGCCCACACTTCCTAATCACGTCTCCGGCCTCACCGCTCTCACCGGTTCTCTAAGCATGTGATACACTGCTATCTAAGCAAAATGGTGTAAGGTATTAAAAAAATGCAGATGACCGAAAATTCACTCAGCAGACCTGGGAAGATTTTAGTTTTGTCAGAGTCAAACATAAAATGCAGCTCAACATGCTTAACAGGGGATTAATAACAATAAAAAAAAGTTAAAAAGATAATAAAACGAGTTAAGGACATAATATAAGCAATAATATAAATAAGTCCCTAAGAAACTGGATGAGAATTAATAATGATAAGAAAACAATATAAAAATGTCTCTTAGAAACATTAAGAAACATAAGTGAATATAAACATAAAACCCAAATAAAAAATAGAGGTGAACAAGAAAAATAAAATAAATATAAAAAATGTAAAATATGTAAAATGCAATATTTAATAATTAAATAAGCAGAAGATTGACCCAGTTGCATGAAAAAAAACCATAAACCTGACAAAGACAAATCAAATGAATGATATAAATAAGTAGTATTAATATACAGTATAAATAAAAATGTTTATTGTACCTGAACACTACGTCAAATGTGCATGATGAATCTGTGCTCTGTCTGGTGTAACGTCTTTATTTGTGAACCATGTGTTAGGATTCGATTATCCTTTGATTGGGTGCATTCAGCGTGGAAAGAGTGTTTGTTCCGGCACTTAGAATCTCCACCTCCACCTCCACCTCCATGCTGTGTGGAGAAGGTCAGACTGGTTTGAGTGGCATCTAAAGCCTGGGTCATGGGCTGAGGCCTGGGGGTGTTTGAGTGTCTGCTGTCACCCTGAATGACCCTGGTAACCCCCTCAGTGCACTCTCCAGCTGATGCAGACATGCTATTGGAGCTTCTGATTCCCATCAGCTTGTCATCATCCTCTTCACTAGCCTTTAGTCAATGTGTCTATCGGACTCCACACCTAGGGTGACTTTAGGAGTATCAGAAATTATCGCATTCTACATTACCAAATCAAATTCTTACAATGACGCCAAAGGACGCTGAGTTTCCCTAAAAAAGGTGAACTAAAATGTTGAATAGATGACCAGATAATAAAGATTAATGCATGTCTCATTGTTTTTAAGTTTATCATATATTTCAGCTCAATTAATCTCTTGCGATAAAAAAAGTCAATCTTTTAGAGACAAAAGACGGATGTCTTCATTTAGCAAACTTGGTAGTTCAGTAAGTAGACGTCATTAATTAAATGTGCTAAATGTTGCGAAGGCTAATTAAGATAACAGTAATGAATGTACACTTTAATTTAGATAAGAGTATCGGACATCTTGTCTTGTTTAAACTTACCACAGAGCGAAACTTGAGCGGTGAGAAAGCGCTTAGTTTTTTCTTTGATACAAAAAAAATTCAATTTTATTCAATGAAAAGCTTCACTTTTTTATCTGGAATGATTGTAAATGGGAAAAAAATCAATTGACCAAATAAAGTAAGTTAGAACTAATAATTATACATTATAACCTAGTGTAGTGGGTGATGCAAAGAACAAAACTAATAAAAAGTTTAAGAGTGCAGAAAAAAGTTGACGAGGAGTCGTTGCATTAGCTAAATTGCTCAGCTGTGTTCATGTTTAGTTCATCCTCTCTTCAGCATGAGACTTTAAGACAATAGAAGTGCACCATGACCCATTTCTTTCTAGGCAAAGACAGTCCTCTCTCAGCGAAATTCATTAGCCAGGAGCAAACAAGAGCACTACACACAACACTCAAACAGGAACACAATCTTACCAATGCATTATTCAACACCACAGCAGAGTATATCTTGCCTTTTAGTAATTAGGAAAAGAGGATGGCTTGTCGTGACTGGTTCATCCCACACTTAATAACAAGCCATTCGAAACCACATATAAATAACACTCATGTGTAGTATGACGTAAATTGAAGTAAAAAAAAGCGCATGCCAGTGGATAATATAATTTGTTCGATATTTCGCATTGAAGATTTTTGCCTTTTATAATTTCAAATCCTCTTCAGTAGAGAGTGATCATATTAATCTTCTTTCTATAGGAAGAGTGTGTGCCTCTTGGGTGCTGAGGATGTTTTGTAACTATGGGAGATCAGCCAGTCCAGAGACAACCACTTTTAGAGCCCTTCTTCAATCCATTACACGCACACACACACAAGCACACACACACAAACACACACACACACACACACACACACACACACACACATACACGCACTGCCAGCTTTCGCCTGACATTCCAACTACTTGAAGCAGAAATGCCGTGAGAAAAAGGTAGCAAGTGAATGTTAATTATAATTCAGTAAATTAACCGAATACAATGCAAAACATTTAACTTAGCAAGTCAATATACTTAAATATAGTCTTGATCTGGTATTTCTTGATATAATATTACTATAAAAGTAAATATTTTACTTTACAGTATTTATAGTTAGACTAATTTTTAAGTTGAGGTTTGAAAGCTAATATCTATACGAACTTAATAATGCATATAGAAGACATTATATGATAACATTGTTAGGAGTGAATTTCTAGTTTCACCATGAATAAAAACAATATGTAATAAAGATGTCAGCTTTGATCAGTTTTATTTATGTGAAGACATTCCTTGTACGTTATTTAATGTCCTGTCAGTGCATATACTGTATACAATTCAAATTTACAAAAAATGCTTTTTTGACTTTGAACTGACCTTGTCCTCACACAACATTAGTACTTTCTTGCAATGTTGTTGACATTTACAGCTTGAAGGCATTGTTGAGGAGAAGTAATTAGCTTTTGACAACATTGTGTTTCAATTTTGCCCCAATCCTCTGGGCAATTCATCACAAGGCTTGGTACTTGGCCCCCTCCGTTTCTCTCTCTATACCCACTCTATTTGTGAAGTCATATCCTCACACCGGTTTTCTTACCACTGCTATGCTGATGACACTCATCTCATCTTTTCTTTCCCTCCCTCAAAACAGCAAAACAGAATAGCTGGTCATCCCAGGTGATTCATCTCCAGGTCAAGATCTCCGAATATCTCTTCATGACTCTCTGCTCTCCCCTTCAGCCACTGCTCACTGCTTGGGGTGACTATGGACAATCAACTGTCCTTCTCCTCACACGTTGCTAATGTGACTCGTTCTTGTCGATTTTTTTTTCTACAGCCGAAAGATTAGACCATTTCTAGGGTTCTAAAACTATTCTGTATATGTACCGTATTTTTTGGACTATAAGCCGCTACTTTTTTCCCACGTTTTGAACCCCGCGGCTTAAACAACAAGGCGGCTAATTTATGGATTTTTCCTGGGTTTTTCACGGTTTCACAAACTTCAAGCCAAAAAACTGAGCAACATAACATTAGACCAATGACATTTCGGAACGGAAACAAAAAAAACGCACCTCACCTATGTTCTGAGCTGCACGGCATTGGGAGAAAAAACTTCCACGGAAGGAGGAAGACCGTAAACAATGACTTTCTTGGTAGGCTACTGTTTAGATACAAGCCATTGTAACTCATTGAGTCTGAGTCATGGGATAGCTCGCTAACTCCAGTTGCAACAGAAATCATATGAGCACAGACAGGTTTCCAAAACTCTTGCTTTTTTATTTTTTCTTCTTATTTATGTTTAAAATAAAAATATTTGTCAAATTCAGTGGGTGCGGCTTATATATGGGTATTACATATATTGTCCAGGAATTACGGTAGTATTATACAGTATTAGCAACATGCATTAACAGTATAGGTTTCAAATATACAAAAGTATAGCATGTTTTTGCAAGGAACCTTTAGCCATCACTTGATTGCACAAGACTGCATGGAGCCTCTGGAAATGGAGGATTGACAGTTTTGTTGGGAAAGCTCTCTCTCACAATGAATAAGTCTTTTCTCAGACTGGCACCGGAGCACATGCTGGCAACACCAACTCTATGCTACGTAATGTGGCATGAGCTTCTGGTTGACTATCAAAGGGACAGCTCAGTGTGTGTGAGCAAGTCTCTGGCCCTGATGAGAAGTGCCAACGGAAGCTGTCTTATTCTCTCACTGCATTCCTCTCTTCCACTGAGCCACTATCCATGGAGAAAATGTTTCTAGTTATCAACACTGCAATCAGAGAGATGTGTGTGCGGGTGTGTGTGTGTTAGCACTCTTACTCTTCTGGTTAAGAGGGCTTTTGGCAGTCAGGCATGAGCCAGGATAGTGATACATGTGTCCATGCTGATCGTTCCTCCATTCTCTAAATGTTATTGTTTTGTTTCAAGCCAAATTCCAGCGCTTTCTCCTGTGTAGTCATTTAGTCTTCCATAAAATTTTGTTGATATTTCATGGTGAGTGCTTTTCCAAGTAAAAAGCAAGTGGGATCATAGCTGCCAGCTTACCCAGGTTAAGTAGGCTGACATATATGCTTGTCATTCAGCATTCATCTATTCAACAGTCCCAAATGCCATGTTTAATTTGGACATGCTTTTATGCTACTAGGCCATTAGCAGATACTGAATCAGATTAAAATTAATGTTTCTGCTTTCGTTTTTTTTATTTCTCATATCACCTAAGACATAAAAACGGCTTTAGTGCATGTAGGGCTAAAAACATACATGTAAAGGTAGTGAGTTTTACACAGAGCCGATGCTCAATAAATAAGTCAAGTCAAGTCAAGAGGCTTTTTTTCTGTTGCAATTAAAATCATACAAGAGATCACTCAGAACATAACTGAGAGCACCTTGCTCTCAGAACTGTAGTGTTGGTCTGCCCTCAAATAAAATAGTTGTGTTTTCAATTGTAAGTGTGTTCACATTTATAACGTTAAACTTGGTGCGGATACGAACACACCAATCACACTCATACAGAACATCTTAATGCAGTGGTCAAAGTCCAGTTTGTAAATGTGTCATAAATAAACTGACCCATGACATGCAAACTAAGCCATAGGGCAGTGGTGTAATGCTGTACAATTGATGTGTGCTGGATATCTGCACCAAAAAGAAATATATTGTCTGTTTTGTATAAAATGGTTTAAATCATTTATTTAGCCTTAATGTTCAGGTTGTGATTTCTGTGCATATTGGGCATTTCTAGGCACTTGTCCTCTTGACAAGCTATTTTTGCTTTTTGATTTATTCAATTATGTCCAGTATGGAACCAATTTGAACCAAATCGATCATAAAACAAATGCAAATTTCTTTGATTCAGATTCACATGGAAAATAGGTTGCGAATGCATCATTAAAAAGAAAAACAGCTTATTACATTCCTGCTCTGTGTGCAAGCATCCATATCTCTTGATAAGCTGAACTTCAAACACCTGTTTGGGTTGAGATGAAATCTTGAGATGTGATAGTTTTTTTCTTTCTTGATCCTCCCGCTCACTTGATTGCCATATTTCTGTGCATGAGTCAACACCTGGCCTGACCGGCCTCAAAGGCATGCTGAGTTGAACATCTCCTCCCCCCATCAAGCAGTAAATTGAAGCAAGGTGCATTTTCCTTCTGTCTGATTAGCAGCGAATTGGTGGTGTCTGTCGGAACAGTCTCCCTGAAGGCACGGCGAGGTGACACAGGAGTACTGAAAGGAACAGGATGTGTGTATTAGTATAAATACTGACACAAAGCCTATAGCAAAAAGGGGAAAATGATAGGCATCAGAACAATTCAGCAGGCTTTTAGAGAGGGTGTTCTTTGTCTGTAATAAAGCTATTATAGGAATTAATTAGACTGCCTACTCCAAAAATGCTACATCCAGTATGGAAAGGTTAGCATTAAATAATGCAGATATGGTGTACACTGCACTGTACACGTGTGTGACATAATATGTGAGTTGGATTGGTCTGAGACGGCAAAGCAGCTGTATGGCATTCCTGACTATTTTTATTCTCTATAAAGAATGGAGAAAATGTGAAAATGAAGACAGAAGAGCCCAGTAAAACTCTACCCAACCCCCTATGCCTTTCCAGTTTCTCTCTCTCTCTCTCTCTCTCTCTCTCTCTCTCTCTCTCTCTCTCTCTCTCTCTCTCTCTCTCTCTCTCTCTCTCTCTCTCTCGATCTCTCGCTCTCTCTCAGCTAGATGTGATCTGCTGTTGATAGACAGGGTTTGTAGGAATGTGCTAAAAGGCACCCCAGCTGTACTTGTCTATAACTCAGCACTGCCTCTACAAACACAATCAC
The DNA here is from genome assembly GCF_014805685.1 of Silurus meridionalis. NCBI lineage: Eukaryota > Metazoa > Chordata > Actinopteri > Siluriformes > Siluridae > Silurus > Silurus meridionalis. The sequence goes on along the minus strand of NC_060896.1, from coordinate 8,131,825 downwards.
TTTTAATTAGTATATAATTTGGCTCATTTTTCTCTTACTGTCTGTTAATTTTCAACATTTTACTCTTACTTATCCATTACACTCATAATAGCTGGGAAGGAAGTGATTATTGGATACTAGATTTGTTCACACACTTTTAAAATCAGGAACTTAAAGTCCATGTTTTATGCATGTTTGTTATGAATTTAGCCGATTAATACACCTGCATTTATTGACTAATAGGGACATCTAGGGACATCTAAGGACATTTGATCAAAGAGTTTGGGGCCCTTTAAATCCAACAAACTGAAATCCTAATGTTTTAATACATATACATAACCAATACATGCATTTTAAACCATTATATGGTTCTGAGCAAGATTTGGAACTTTGTAGCAAGGCTCATGTACAGTATTTCACATAATAGACAAACTTTTGTCTATATTATAAAGAATTTACATGCTTTATAAATGTGGACTCAGATTGGGTTTTTATAGGATGCAATCAAAAAGTCACGTAGGTTGGAAGTTTCTTGTGTTCACAAGCAAGCATTCTGAAACAAACATGAAATTAAGACCTTTGTTAGTCACAAAAAGGCCTGAGGTGGTTTGTAGTATTTGTCTTTTTTTGAGTTTGTTTATATTAATATTAATTTTTGTACATACGATCGATTTATTTGGATCATATTTACTACCTGTATTACTACTACTTCTCCTACCCCTGCCCTGATTAGGCCACACCCATTTTAAGATAAATACAACAAATATAAATATTCGTATCATTGTACAGGTACACATAATGACACAATTGTATCACACATCACATGTAATACTGTATTTACTCTTTCTATTTTTTGTTTGCCTTTGGTTGGGTGAAATCAATGCTTTACTCCTGTTTTCCTGCTGATAAGGGCCCCATTGTCTACTGTTGGACTCGTTATTCATTTTCAGAATGACCCAGCTTATTGTGCTTCTTTGATTTTAGCTCCTCGTAACATGAGTAGAGCTGTGGAACACATATTACAAATTTAACACTCTTTCCATAAGAGTCTATAGAAATCTACATCGATATAATAAACACAAAAAGTCTCAAAACCAGACATTAAACATGTTTCCAGATTACAGACCTTAGTCTACTACTTCACTGTCATTAGAAAGTGGAACAATGCTGTTCATCTGTGGGAAAGCCAATTGTTTATGCCAGCACCCGGTGAAAATCACTCTGTGTCTTCTTCTTTTCCAGTCCAGCACTGCCAGAGACCTGTGCTTTTTTTTTTGTGCTGTCTCTTTTATTTTACCTAATAAAGTTGCATGAGGTTATTTAGGATTGTTGAGGTAAAGAAAACACTAAACTATAAAAGCTGTACCTAGTCAGATCTGCAGGTTGAGAGCCCTAGACAAGAACAAAAAATAAGACATTACATAAGACATATAGTCCTTCTTTTTATGGTTCTAAAGAAACTGTAGACTTCTTACAATTGATTTTTTACATAAGCTTTTATGTAGAGACCATTTTTGAAGTTAGAATCATCCTTATATGTCTAAAAAAGACTTCTGTTGCTGTGTTAGATTATTTAGCAAATTATGATAGGTCTTGATTACAAATTTTGTGCGCTAAAACAGTATATGTAAGTGTTACTGAGAGTTAAATTTAGAAAAGCCACACTTCATTTAATAGGATTAATGTTAGTTTAGGATTTTCACTATACTGACATGCAGCATTAGCAGTGTTCAACAATAAAATATCTATTTAAAATATATTTCCTTTCTATCTGCTTACAGTAAACATACTAGTGTTTTGTCTGAAAGCTCATACTTATTCCCAATTTTAGTTTTCTTATCAAAGAGCTGTTTTACATACCAGATTTCCTCTACTCGTCTGACATTCAGTGCAAACAATTTTTTTGGTTTTTGTCTTTAACAATAAACACTGTAAAATATATAAAAGTTACAGTAGTTTGATATATAAAATCTACCATGTAAAAACAAATAAGGATGGTCAAAGCATGCGGTCACAGAAAATCGATAATGTGCATCTATGAACATCTGTAAAGCTGCTTTGAGACAATGCCTGTTGTGAAAAGTGCTATACAAATAAACTTGACTTGACTTGACTTAACATTTGGCCAAAATGTTTAGGAATCCCTGCCCTACTTTAAAAGTACTTTTATGATATATGCTTTTTTTAATATTCAATTCATTCTTAATTTGTCTGGTTCAGAAGGTGTAACTTATGTCTTGGGCAGTAGATTGCAATGTCTATATTAATGTGTTCATTAAAATATTTTATTATTTGCGTTGACTTACACAGGGACTTGCATCGGCGATGCGCCACATAAATGATGGGCCATTGGCAGGAAAGTTGTGTGCATGGAGATATTTATTTAGCATCTTCGGAAGGCATCTTTTGCATCAGTGCTTTGCAATAGCTAGATGGTAAAGTCCTCATTATTTTACAAAAAAAAAAGATAGACACAACAGCATTATCACTTACAATGATTACAGCTGTAAACAGTAATTCCCTTACCATACTCAAAGTACAATGCCACCTGATATGCGATCAACAATTATTCACTTCATTATTCTTGAGAAATCACAGTGCCTGCATTCACATCTAATAGTTTATGGCACATATCCAACATCAACCATGTCCAACTGGTGATCAAAGTCTTTAGGCAGTTCTCCTCCATGCAGTTTTAAAGGAATTTAATGAGATGGCCAGCCTTGCATTAGTTCCTGCCAAATAGTAATCTCAACTCGTTTACCTTTACTCAGCATTCTTTCTTTGAATTTTGTATTTTTAGCATTTACCTGATTTACCAATGTGGTTCTATTCAGCAAAGTACACAAAGAGCTACTTGTGCACATTTTCGCTTTTGGAAGAATCATTTCTTCACAAATGACTTATTTAAACACGACTACTAGACATAATCACTCAGCTGAGGTAGGAATTGTAAATGTCCATGGATGCAATAAGGAAGGATGTTGGTTTATAGTAATACATAAGACAGAAGAGTGTTTGTAACACCCAGCTTTCATCCCTGTGGGCACTTTTACTTAAATGCGAATGGGGGAAGGTAGGAGCACAAGCGTTTTGGCTTCGGTAAAGTTTATTGTTATGTCTACTTTGGAAGGTGTTACCTTACATGCTGGGTACTGGGGAACATTCAGTTGCTCAGCTCTTTCCCGCTGTCTTATATGAACAGTTTCTCTCACTTGGCGTCTATGTTTGAATGATCCAAGGTCTAAGTTAGAAAAGTGTAGGAAAGAAGTGTCAAAACTGCAGCTTGAGAACTGTAAGATATTTCTGCACAATTATAGCAAAAATTAATCCAATTTAACTGAAATTATGTAGAATGATCATTTTTGAACTTTGGGACAAAACACTAAATAGCACTAAAGAACACTTGAAACTATTTCAGTTACAACAATCATTTTTTGATGATTCAATATAGAACACTTTCAACATTTGGATAAACGTATTTAATTAAACCCTTTAAACTGGAATCAAATAAAACAAATACTCAACACCACCTCCGCAACAATAACAACAAAACCTATGTCCACTGCCTTAGTGTAAAATTAGGTGGAGGTTAAAGCCTTCATCAATCATGCCATGTCATATATGCTGGGAAACACATTATGTCAGGATATTTGTCATTATCACATACATGTCCTTTATAAAGCTTACACATGAAATCACACTGTATTACTCAAAATAATATTTTCATACATCTAAGAAAGAAAATCTCAGCATCTGAATAACCTGCATTAATTCACCTGTGGTTATGAAAAAATATATTTTAATGACTATTTTGGTGACAATTTCCATCATAACTTGATTTGAACAGTATTATTTAAAGTAGGCCCATATGGTTTTGGTTTGTTTTATGGTGTCTGTGGCTAAGAAACACAAATGTAAACCTTCACTTCTGAATGCTTAAATTAAGTTTTTTTTAGACGGGCAAAGCATACATGGCATTGTTTACATTTTGACGTAAGACAGTTTTGAGGACTTGAATAAATAAAGCCTGTGACTGACGCTTTTCAGGACTGTGCACTATTTAGACATTATTTAATTTCCTAGTTTATGTAATGCCCACTTCCCCAGTGCCAAAGCTGGAGCAAGCGTTTAAATAAATAACATTTTAAAAAATATAATCAATAAATTGTATGTTTATGATTCAGCAAAAACAATAAAAAAGTGTGTTAGTGTGTTCTAAATTATATTATTTCTACAGTGGCGTCACACAGTTTAGGTAAAAAATTGTGTCAAAGTGATGTAATTTTAAAATTATTCATTTTTGGGATACATGCTATTCATTGTATTCTTCTTCTTCTCCTTATGATTATTATTAGCATCATTATAATTATTGTTACTATTATTATTATTATTATTAATAATGATGAAAATTATTATTAATACTACTACTACTACTAATAATAATAATGATAATAATAAACCAATAATTGTCAGTAACTAATTAATACAATAAGTAATAATAACTACGATAACAAATATATAATAATAGTTTTGTGAAAGAAAGAAACATTTATTAATTGATTAAGAAACATTTTATTTATTATTACTGTAATATTGATTAATGCTTAGGGTTTTAAGTGTGAAACAGTGATGTAAATATGTAGTCACATTTATTAACATATTGCAATTTATATTTTAATCATTTTGTCACAATTATGGTTTTATAATCAAACTGCCTTTTGGGTGATCATTTTCAGGATGTTTGTATCAATGCATTAATCTTTAATAATCATTAATATGTTAATGTTGTGTAGATAGTCTACTGTCTGTGTATTGAGAGTGTGTATGAAAAGTATCAATGCAATATTGGTTAAAAAAAAATAAAAAGGAAGGAAACCAATAAAACTGAGCAAAGCCAGTGTGTTGAGAGTAAATCTAAATACTTAATAATATTCATCTTTTTGGAATATTACCAAACAGACTCGCTAAGCTGTATTCAATTACATGTGCCATCTGGAAGATGCCCTCAATATGTGAGATTTATTCATAAAAATACTGTTTGAAATACCTGAAAATAATTGCAGTCAGATTTTTGGCCTCCTGAATGTCCTGCACTGATGTGGCAAAGATCACACTCATGGGTTTTTGAATAAATGACTCAATGGGTTATGATTTCACTTGAACTTTGGGAAGGGTGGGACCTGCGCAGGCAGGAGAGCACATTGCCCCGAGTAATTTATTCATAGCATTATGGTTTTTCACTTTATTTTGCCATCTATATTTTATTACAAGAGAGAAAATGACTCATAGTGTGCAGGGAATGTGTTCATTAATACTGCATACTATGTTTGGCCAGGCTTTTGCAGTGAAAAGTTTATGGGGAGATCTCTTATTGTCATTGTGGCCACATGGATTAAAAATAGAAGGTGATCCTCGAGGCATGTGCACAAGTTATATATTATTCACATACATCTCATCCTCATATATTTTTCTATATATGAAACTGTCATAAAGGAGGTCCATTTTAGCATATCAAACAAAGAATATAGAACTGAAAGGAAACAAAATAATACACAGGAAGGGACATTACTGTGTTATTAGGTGCTGTGGCTTTTCTTGGCAAACTCAAAAGGATGTGGTGGAGATTAAGGTCTGGCAGAGGAAAGGTACACACCTTATCTCTCTTAAATCCACACCATTTTGCTTTTTGAGGATGGCTGATGCTTCTACAGCTGGAATCTATCAGAGCGGGAATTATGCTTTGTTCGTGTCTGGAGAAAGCCAGTGCATCTGTCCTGATTGCAGAGAGAGAAACACAATATCCGTGGCCATAAGGAATCAGGCACTCCATCTCTAGTTCCTGTAGTGACAGCAGGTGGAACCGTTGCTTCTCACTTTCTCTCACGATACCATGATTATTTCAATTATGTTTGGTGTATAATTTTGCCTACAAGAAACAACTATCTTTAAGGCAGAAGTCCTAAAGGTCCGAGTGGGCTTTTGTTGAATATCTGACCTCAAAACACATTTGCAAGCTTATTTTCCCTAAACAGAATGTCACTTCTTCACCCAAACATTCAGTGGTTTAAGTGGGTGGGCTAGTGGGCTACATTCAGGCAGATGAAGAATGAAGGAGGCAGGGCATAGGGGAAGTGAGTAGGTATGGGCATATGGCTCTGTATGAGACTCTGTATGAGACCCTATATTGTGTCTATAGGTGTATATACAGTGGGGGGGTTATGTGTTTGTTGGCATTGAATACATTGGCTGAGTAAGTGCTGAGTGGGTTCCTATTGCCCTCAATGATCTCCAATTTAAATCAAGACCATCCCTTGCATTTTAATATTAAGAGGCTTGGAACTAGTCCCTGAGAGTGATTTTTTAAAGGTCAAGTGTTTTTTTGTTTAGTATTCCTGCTGATGGAGAGTTCAGACTACATGCAGACATCATGATAAAAAGAAAAAGAAAAATTCATGGCCTTATATAAGTAGTTTTACTTTTATAGACGTGAAAGAGAGAGAACATGAGAAGCAGAGAGCGAAAAAGAGAAAGAAACAGACAGACATATGAACATATGCAGAGAGAGTGATGCATATTAATTAGTAGTAATAGCCATCGGTACTGGATTTCATTAGCTGTTTAATGTGTCTGCTGTACATTTTGTTTAGACAGGATTTGTTGGCAAGATTGAGTTTTGACAGGGCTGTAAAAATGAAATAAAACATCACAGTTATATGAAGTACACTGTAGAGGAGATGAGGCAAGGTGAGATGTGAGGGAAGCATTAAAAACCTCCAAACCAGCTAACTGAATGATTGCTTTCTCTAAATTATTATGTGCACATTTTGGTCTTAGCTAATAAAAATATATTGCCATAGTTAAACTCTGTCGTGGACATGGCAGCATGGGAATCAGATCAGCTTTCAAGAGATTTTTATCCATATTCCTATAAACACTGTTTTCTATTTATCTGTGTAAATACCAGGGAAAAAGGAGAATAAAAACAAAAACACTACAAAAAGCCCATTCACAGCTCATTTTGTGATATGAACAAAACGCTATCAGTGGATTAAAGGGATCAGACCAGTTTACTCTGCAAGGATAATGAGCATTTCTTTTATCTTAGCCTTAGCCACATAGTTTAAGCCTTTCCTCTCTGCTGAATGTGCAAAGCCACACTAGCCTGGATTTCCATATCTAAGAGGGTTTTCAGGTGGAATTAGCTCTGGCTTGCCCTTAACACTTAAAAGAACTTTATTTACTGAGATGGTGAGTCAGTTAACAAGTGTACACACACACACACACACACACACACACACACACTTTGGCCAAGTGTTCCTGGATTACCAAGTACAGACCATAAATCCCACAGAAAAAAAAAAAAAAAAAAAAAGAAATTTAACAAAAAATGTGATCATCGTTATTACAATTCTAATTATAGCCAAATGATTTGAAAAACAGAATCACAGAATTTCTGATGAAAAAACTATATTGTCTGTCTGACTGCTTAATGGCAATGTGAACAACTAGAAAGTTGTGAGAATGAAAGAGCTATGCTTTTGCACCATTGCTTTGTTGAGTCATAAATGTTCTGTGATTTGTGTTCCTGTATTTCCCATGTTTCAAGCAGCATGGTGAATGTGCAAAGAGGCAAAATGTGCTATGAATCAGCAAGTTTAAAAAGCCACACTAATCATCAGAGCAGTGCACATATTACAAATGGCTTGATTTTATAATTAAAATTAGAATTAAACTGAGCCTCCTCTAATTGAACACTCTACTTTCAATGTGCAGATTATTACCATTTAGGATAATAATTTAAAATGATGTTTGGTAAATTATTAAGACTAGACCAACTTATGTTTCAACAACACATTGCCTCGAACTTTTATAAGCAATGAGCATTAAAAAACGTTGTTCACCATTAAAAATAATTAAAATAGAACTGCTTACCATCAACTCACAGAATTGAGATAAAATGTCTAATTATATACTGTTTTGCTGACACTCAGGCACTGAATCACTTGTGGTTGGGGTAAAAGGGGTGCTGACATTAACAGGTATTGTAATACCAACCACAAACAAATAGCAGAAATGTTTTAGATATTTCTTAACTAAAAACACCCAACCAACCAACCAACCAACCAACCAACCAACCAACCAACCAACCAACTAACCAGCCAACGAATGAAATAACCAAACAACCAACAAACCAACCAACCAACAAACTAACTAAAGAAACAAACAAAAGAAACAAACAAACAGGCAATCTAACAATCCAACAAATAAAGTGCCACTCAATCAACCATCCAACCAATCAGACAGTCTTCTAGCCTGGCAACTCTTAGCAAAAATCTAATTCAGAATTAACATGATCTGAGATCAATATTTCCCAGAATATTTTGCTAAATAAGCTATTGCTATTTATTAATAGTTTTATTAGCCAATATGTAATGCTGAGATGTATGTCGCATTGAAGGTGAGAAGGTTTGGAGGTGATATCTTGTTTATGATTATATTTGTGCATGTCGTTATACACACATTTGTGCACAACACAAGCGCTTCAGTAGTAACGTAAACAGTAAATCTGTTACTGATTAAATAATGTATCATGCATTCAAATACACCTTTGGCAATGAGTAGTCACATTCACTCAGCATATGTGGAATGGGTGATTAAATGACTTGTCTTTTAGACTGAAATCAATGACTAGACACTAGACACAGATGGTATTACTTTTTTCTATTTTTGATCATTGATCATTCGAACACACAGACACGTCGACCTTTTCTGAAGAAATACACTTTAAACCAAAAAAAAAAAACTTTGTTCTCATGTTTTCTGTGATTTTTAGCTCCTTCACATCCTGTATACAATATCACTGTAAGCAAAGCAGGTCAACCCTAGAAGATACACACACAGAAATCCTAGTGATGGTCATCTGATCACAGAGCAACAGCATTTCTGGGAACAGACTTGGATGGGCTGTGTGACGCCTTTCTGCCTCGGAGACAGCCTACTGCTTTAATATAACTAATGTAATGTTAGAGGCCTGGGGTCAGGGGCAAGGATGGTTATGTAGACTCCTTTTAGTCAGTCAGCACCTTATTTAAGTCTCATGAGTGAATACAAGCTGTTATTACGTGTAATTGCTGGTGAACAATAACTCATTTGTGGCTTCATTTGGTCAATTGAGGGACACAGAAGGCAGCTTGAGAGCAGAAGATGCTGCATCATGCTATATTAAAGTCAATGATATGATTGAGCAGTAAAATGAATGGATAAATCAGTGAATTCAGGTAAAGAAACGTTTTGGAAAATGTGGAAAAATTAGATACATAGTGTACCACTACTGTAGTAGCGTTCAAAGAGTTTCCTTCATAATTTACTACACATCAAGAAGTTACACATATCACAAAATTATTTACGTATTTATTTCCAAAATTAGGAGGTGATTTCTACCATGTGGATTCAATTCACTTCAGAATTCCCATTAGCACTATTATGGTCAAAAGTTTGTAGAGGCCTGACTATAATATTCGTCTGTGCTTTTTGAACATCCCATTCCACATTTAGCTTTCATTTGCTGTTATAATAAACTCTAGTTTTCAGGAAAGATGTCACTAGATTTGGAGGGTGATTGTGGAGATTTGTGCTCATTTAGCCACAAGGGTGTAAGTAAAGTCAGCAGTGTTGGGCAGTTACTTTAAAAATAAATTAACTTCGTTACCGTTACCGTATGGTGCGTTACCCGTTACTTTTTTAAATGAATTAATTTCGGCTGAAGTGTAGACTACAGCCTAACCTGCTTGCAGCAGCGACGCAAGACGAGTTTCTCAAAGTGGAAATATGCTCATTATTTCACTTAAGTTGAGCATAAAGCCAAAAACTTTTATGTCAAATGTAAGCTGTGTCTTTCTGGTTCGAAGCTCGTATCTACTGCGATAAACAGCAACTCCAATCTACCGAAGCTTCTTCAGGACCTCCATGCCTGAGGAGCTAGAAGCTAGAAGCTAACCGGGTGTTCTACATTGTTGATAGTTTTCATACTTCAGCTGTGAAAGGAACATGTTTAAGAGCTCAACACAACAGCAGAAGCCACTTTATTTTTTGATTGTGAATATATTATTACTTTTACAGTAACGGAGTTACTTTTTGAATGAAGTAACGAGTAACTGTAACTAGTTACTATTTTTTAGTAACGAGCACAACACTGAAAGTCAGATACTGAGATGAGGAGGCCTGGGGTGCAGCCAGCATTCCAATTTATCCCAAAAGTGTTCAATAGGGTTGAGGTCAGAGTGCTATAGCAGGCCATTCATGATCTTTCACTCCAACCCATGTACACCATATCTTCATTGAGTGTGCTTCTTGCACAGGGGCATTGCCATGCTGGTTTGAGTCTCCTAGTTCAAGTAAATGAAAAATGTAATGTGTAGTCTGTTTCTTTCCAGGAGACAGATTTTTATAACAGATTAAGAAAAAACACAAAAGGGTATAAAATCAGATGTCCCAATACTTTTGCCAATATTTATGCAGCAGCTCCCTAAAGACTGCACAGTTACTGTATGTGCCAATACTGGTCCTTTTCTTTCAGTCTTCCAGCTTAGCTTTAATCAGTGTTATCCAGTAAAGTGCAGAGTGCAAAGTAGAAATCGTTAATCCTTTACACCATATGGACATGAATATATACCTTCTGCCATTAATTTTATTAACTGAATCTTTTCTAGCAGAAATGATAGCTGTGAGTTTAGGCTAGGTAGGCAGGCTAGCCAGCTAGCTAAATAACTGTTTTATGCTGTAAACTTCTCCCTAAGTAACTATATTTTAAAATAAAAATGATGACTTCATTGCTTTATTGGACATTAAAGTATGGCAGTTCTTTTGAAACCTCAGATAAACACATTAGTGCTGATTAGCACAAGAAGCATTTAACCTTGGCAAATAAGCATGATTTTTGTGGTATGAAAGCTCTTACATATTTGTTCAAGGATTTAGTCATTATTTGGCATTGGGTAATTCTTCAGATTGCATCTGAACACAGAGAGCGAGTGAAAATCTGCTCATCGCTCTGCAGTGAATAAAATGTTTTTTGTTCTGTCTTTAAGTATATTTTGTCACCTCTTTTGTTCTGTTTTTTTTTAAGCACTCCACTGATTTCTTTTTTTTATTACACAGTTTCTTTTTTATTGCAATGTAATGAATAGTAAAGGGAACAAATATTTTATATATTTTAAATATTCTACAAATAATTATATTTGTTTTTGTACTTTTATGGTGCATTTTCTTGATTTATCTTTTTACACATAATTGCTATATATATATTTTTTTTGTTTGATAGTTTTTTGCTATTTTGATAGATAGATAGATAGATAGATAGATAGATAGATAGATAGATAGATAGATAGATAGATAGATAGATAGATAGATAGAAATCCTGGTTTGACATTTAACAGTTTCCCTCTGACCAACAAATCAGAGGACTAAAAATGATGACCTTATTCTGGGCCAGCTGAAATCTGATTGGTTAAAGAAACAGACCCGTTGAAAATACTCTCTATAGAAAAAGGGCCAGCAGTACTGACTTTGAAGGCCCTGGGCAGATTAGATTGACATGGCAGCACATAAAGGCTAAAATCTGATTGGACAAAAAATCTAACCACATAAACGTACTGAAGCAGTGCAGCCAAGAGAAACACTACAAAATGAAGAGAATAAACTGTTGGGAATAAATTAATACAATTTAATGGAACAAATATTAGAAGTTTAGGTTGTAAATGTAGGTCAGTGCTTCTGATAGTGTTTACCGCCGGTCACTGATATATACAGTACAGACCAAAAGTTTGGACACACCTTCTCATTCAAAGAGTTTTCTTTATTTTCATGACTATGAAAATTGTAGATTCACACTGAAGGCATCAAAACTATGAATTAACACAATAGAGAATCTTTGGAGGGAGCTCAAACTCTGTGTTTCTCAGCGACAGGCCAGAAACCTGACTGATCTAAAGAAGATCTGTGTGGAGGAGTGGGCCAAAATCCCTCCTGCAGTGTGTGCAAACCTGGTGAAAAACTACAGGAAATGTTTGACCTCTGTAATTGCAAAGGCTACTGTACCAAATATTAACATTGACTTTCTCAGGTGTTTAAATACTTATTTGCAGCTCTATCATACAAATAAATAGTTAAAAAATCATACATTGTGATTTCTGGATTTTTTTTTTTTTTTAGATTATGTCTCTCACAGTGGACATGCACCTACGATGACAATTTCAGACCCCTCCATGATTTCTAAGTTGGAGAACTTGCAAAATAGCAGGGTGTTCAATACTTATTTTCCTCACTGTATATATATATATATATATATATATATATATATATATATATATATATATATATATATATATATATATATACAGTCCCTGACAAAAGTCAAGATTTTTTTTTACAAGAAATGGCTCATTTTAATCCCAACAGCTTTTGTAATAACAAAAACCAAAAAACTGTCAAAAAGTATTCTAATATTCACAGCTTGGTAAAGCCCATTGAGTCAATTTTTGCAAAGACATAAGTGTTGTCACCTTGTCATATGAGCTTTACCTGTGACTAATAATGGATCAATTAGGTCTCAGGTGTGTATAAAAAAAAACCCAGTACACTAGACCTTTACATCAACTGCAACTAGACCTCTGCAAACATGCCTAAGATTCACCCTGAGACTAAAGTTTTGAGAAGACCAGATCCACTGCTGATGTGGCAGACACCTTCAATGTGTCTCAGCATCAAATACATAGGATAAAAAAAAGATTTGAAGAGATTGGAGATGTTTTTGACATGCCCAGGTCTGGCAGACCCAGCAAGACAACTGCTCCAGAGGGCCGTTTGTTGGCTCAAAAATCCAAGGCCAGCCCATTTTTTACTGCAGCAGAGCTCCACGAGACCTGGTCACCTGAAGTCCCTGTGTCAACCAGAACAGTTTGTTGGATTCTCTCTCGAAATGGCCTCCATGGTCGAATCAGTGCCCAGAAGCCAGCACTAAACAAAAGACAATTGAAAAATCATTGCCAAGGCCCACAGCCTGCTAAAAGGATGGACGCTGGAAAAGTGGCAGAAGGTGGATTTTTCAGATGAATCTTCTGTTGAATTACACCACAGTCGCCGCAAATATTGCAGGAGACCTACTGGAGCCTTCATGGATCCGAGATTCAGTTCAAGTTTGGTGGCGGAAAAATCATGGTCTGGGGTTACATCCAGTATGGGGGTGTGCGAGAGATCTGCAGGGTGGAAGGCAACATCAATAGTCTAAAATACCAAGAAATCTTAGCTACCTCTTATATTCCCAACCATAAAAGAGGCCAAATTCTGCAGCAGGATGGTGCTCCAATGCATACTTCCATCTCCACATCAAAGTTCCTCAAGGCGAAGAAGATCAAGATGCTCCAGGATTGGCCAGCCCAGTCACCAGACATGAACATCATTGAGCATATGTGGGGTAGGATGAAAGAGGAAGCATGGAAGACGAAACCAAAGAATATTGATGAACTCTGGGAGGCATGCAAGACTGCTTTCTTTGCTATTCCTGATGAATTAATCAATAAATTGTATAAATCCTTGCCAAACCGCATGGATGCAGTCCTTCAAGCTCATGGAAGTATTACAAGATATTAAATTTGGATCTCATAGCACCACTACTTAATTTGCTGACATAATTTTGTATTTGCAGTAAATTTGTTCAATTTCTGTATAGGCGACAAAACTTTTGTCATGCCAAAATTTGACCTTTCTTCCTTGATTAAATGATAAATCTTTTTTCACTGAAACTTATTTATTTCAGTGCATTAAACATCATTTGGGCGGGTTTTAGCTTTTCATATGAGCTATCTCTAACACCAATTGATTAATTAAAAGTCAGGTTAATAGCAGGTGTTTCTACAAAATAGATAAGCGACAAGTCTTTTGTCAGTATATATATATATATATATATATATATATATATATATATATATATATATATATATATATATATACATGAATCTACAATTGTATAGACATATCTACAAAATATACAGAATGTATTAGAGTTGCATAATGATTACAAGCAGGAAAAAATAATAATAGTAATAATCAGTAAAACAACCACAACCTGGAGCACAAACAGTCAAAACAATGGAAATGATCGTGGACTTCAGGAGAAATCCCCCAGCACTCCTCCCACTCACCATCATGAACAGCACTGTAACAATAGTGGAGTCATTCAAGTTTCTGGGTACCACCATCTCTCAGGACCTGAAGTGGGACAGTAATATTGACTCCACTAAAAAGGCCCAGCAGAGGTTGTACATCCTTTGCCAACTGAGGAAATTCAACCTGCCACAGGAGCTGCTGAAACAATTCTACTCAGCCATCATTGAGTCTGTCCTGTGTAGTTCTATAATTGTCTGGTTTGGTTCAGCAACAAAATCAGACATCAAGAAGCAACAGCGGACGGTCAGGACTGCTGAGAGGATTATTGGTGCCCCACTGCCCAATCTCCAAGATCTTTACACATCCAGAGTGGAGAAAAGGGCTAAGAAAATCACTTTGGACCCCACACACCCAGCCCACTCTCTCTTCGAACTGTTGCTTTCTGGTCAGCACTACAAAACATCGTCCACCAGAACAGCCAGGCACAAAAACAGTTTTTTCCTGCAGGCTATACTCAGCATGAACAATTAAAATATTTATAACTACACATCGTCCATCATAACTGACACATTTGTACATAGAATCCAAATGCTCTATTTGTAAACTGAACATCTGTACATTTATTTAACAACACTTTTACATTATTTCTGTACTTTTCCCACACTGGAAAGCCAAGTCAAAATTCCTTGTGTGTATAAGCATACTTGGTAATAAAGCTATTTCTTATTCTGAAACATCAGCATTGTAAGAGTGTATAAACATTCCTCATTTAAATATGTCCTTGTAGATGTGCTATGTTAAACATAATTGTATACTGATTGATATTTATATGGTGTAAATTTTGTTAAAGCCTTTATGCTGTGTTAAACACATAAGGGTAAATGTTTGCTGACTCGTAGTTAAAAAAAAAAGGAAATCTATATTTGGTTTGTGAATTGTCTATTTTTGCTTGTTTCTCACTTCCTTGTTCCACAAATGGGGCCTCCATATTTCATCATGATGGTGATGCTGATGATACAAAAAAAAGTAAAACTTTATACTGCAAACCTAACTTTCTTAAACTGCTTTCTCTTTAATAGAATTACAGAAACAAACTCACACTTTAAGGAAGTCTATGTCTTTCGTATTAGTGTTAATAATTATTAAAACCAATTTCTGTCTTTCAGTGCTTTTCTATGACACACACCACACATTACACACATGTACAAAGCTGTTGGCTCTCGAGGGAGCTGCTGTTTGCTAGTAACTGTGTGATGTTTACAGTCTTCTGTCTTGCTCTATGCTCTTCTAGAGCGCACTGCTGAAGGATCGATGCTGTCAATAGCACATGCATTTAGAAGTGTTCAAGTGTCACACCATATTAAAACCCAATTACTCAAGTATTCCTGCAGCACTCGGGCACTGCCAAATGGAAATATGAGGAGGAAACTGCTGACCTGGAGGTCAGGATCAGTGTGCTATAGTTCGCTCCACTGGGAGAAAAAAAACTGCAAGTTTTTAGCTTGGAGTGTACAACTAAGGTAGTCTGTGTGACTTACTGTCTTGTGCTGTTTGTCTATAAGCTGTTAATCTGCTATCACTGTGACAAATGTGTTAACTATCAGTCAAGCACAATGATAGCAGTGAGAGTGCAGCTCACTTTTCACTCTCTCTTAGAAAAAAAAAAAAAAAAAAAAAAAAATATATATATATATATATATATATATATATATATATATATATATATATATATATCAGATATATCATATATATATATAGATATCAGATATATCATATATATATAGATATCAGGATAACAAGACAATCCTCTCTTCCTCTCACTTCTCCTTGCTGTCTTCACCTCTTGCATAGATCAGGCTAAAAATAAGTGTCTGGTGTGAGGGTTTAGCTGAGCTGAGCAGAAGGATCTGTGTCTGGGTAAGTCCTGAAGCAGTGCAAGGAGACAGAACACAAGTGAACATAATTGTCGGTGCAAATTATCATGGAATTATTTAGAAGCCAAAAACTTGAGTGCACTTGAATAATAATTGTAGAGTTGCAGTTTTGTGCAAAAAAAAGTTATCTGTTTATTTTTGCAATAATTGTTCTCTACAATGTAGTGGTGGCATGGTGGTTGTGTGTGCGATGCTGTGTACACTTTTTATCTTTATTTGACATGACTATGTTGTTGGTAATGAGATTACAGCTCATCATTTCCCAGTACCGATATGTGCTTATTTTCCTCTACTGCTTCATCGTTTTTTTTAAACACAGAATCAGCAGATTTCTTTTTCCAACCCTATTTTTTACCACAATTATTTCAATTCCTACTAATTATCTTCCATACCAACAACTGCCAGTCATGGAGAGTTGAGACATGTGATTCTTCTGAAATACATAAAGCCAGCTGTGAATCTACTTTTTGCCCTCTAACACATACATGAACTCATAGACATCCACCAATGGTTGACATTGCAGTGATTGACAGGAAAGACAAAACCATTTTAAATTACATTTATGGCATTTAGGTTTTATCCAAAGCAACTTACAACTATCAGCTAAAGGTTAAGGGTCTTGTACAAGGACCCAGCAGTGTGGTGTTGGGATTTGAACTCACAACCACTGAGCTACCACTTCCATTCCATCATGCCTTCCACTCAAAGAACATGGGAAATATAACACTTATGGCTCCCAGCCACGATCTCCTAAAGAAACTTTTTTTCTTCATGCCACAGTTGTTTTATTTATTGGTGGACTATTCATAATCTAGCAGAGGTGAAACCAAGGTGTTTAAAAACTCCAGCAATGCTGCTGAACTAATGACCATTTTAGTGTTGCTGCTATGTGAGAGAGAGAAAGAAAGAGAATAATGTAAGATACAGAAAGTAAGATTTGAATAAATAAGTAGTCCAGGTATTAACTAAACAAAAATAATAAGTGGGAGATGGACAGAGTGTGTGCATGTGAGTGTGTGTGCACTCAGATGGGTGGAGGATCTGTTGTGTCAGGCGGAAAAAAGAGAAATCTACCTACAGGATCCTCTCCTCCCAGCCCGTCCCCCTTCCCCCTGCTCTATCCCTCCCTCTCTTGCTCACTTGGCCAGGCTTTCTCACTTGGCTTCACTCTCTCTTCGACTGCGTACACTGTGGACTTGTGTGTACTGAGCTTCACAGGGCAGATCATGTGCATGTGTAAGTGTTAGGGAGCTAGTGGAAGTGCTTTAGAGCTCCAGTGAGCTTAAGTTTACTTTTGTCTTAGTGTGCTTTCAGCTGAGGTTCTGCTTTAACACAGATCAATACAAAAGAGGGAAAAAGAGAACAAGTCAGGGGGACCAAATAGATAAACAGCCTAAAAGCGTATAAAAGACATCACACACACTGGCACACACTTATTCTAAAGTGTGTTGAGAACCAATACCGGTGGTCAAATAGTTTTTTTTTTTTCTCTTGCCTGGACTGACCATTTCACCAAGAGGGATGTGACCATTGTGTGCTTTACACCCTGACTCTACACACATCCATACACCTGCTCCATTCTCAGGTGCTGTTCTGAAGATCTGGACCCCTGTTAATAACTGTGTATCTTGTGGATCATGATGGACTACGTTTTGGGGATGGCGGTGCTGCTGTGTGGGCTCTGGACGCCGCTGAGAGGAGCTGATGCTCAGCGTGCCAAAAGCAACGTGCCCCGACTCAAACTCTCCTACAAAGGTGAGGGCTCTTAATGTCCACTCCTGCTGATGCTGCCTGTCTGTGTCCTGCTGGTCTGCTCAGACTGTTGCTGATGTATAAATCCATCTTTCAGGTGAAAAGGTGACTCAATTGGTTGGTTTGATATTGAATTCATTGCTTTTCATATCATGAAGGGAAGAAAAGGAAATTGCACAGCTGAATTCTCATATAATAGTTTGCTGAAGTGGCATTTACAGTGTAATATATATTAGAATTACTTTATTAAAATCTATTAGAATTACTAATATTACTGGTGTGTGTGTGTGTGTGTGTGTGTGTGTATATATATATATATATATATATATATATATATATATATATATATATATATATATATATATATATATATATATATAATATATTATATATATATAATTATACTATACTAAATTAAAATCATACTGTAGAAAAACAGCTTGATTTGCATTTGAAATGTCAGAGTTTCCCCTCAAAACCAGACAAATAAACTTTTCTTGGATGTCGATCCTTGAAATTGTATTCTATTGTTCAAGTATCACATTCTCTCTGGAAATAAACTGTGTAGAAGCAAATAAAAAGTCCAGGGTGCGCGTTAATTTCTTTCCACATGTTCATTCAGTACGGTGAAGCGCAGCTGAAAGCGTTTTAATAACACATGAACTGATATCCAAGGATTACAATGCATGCAAATTTAATAGATGCCCAGGTACATGTGTGCTGTGTGTGAAAAGTGTGTGGGATACAATGAACAGAACTGTAGACTGATGGGAATGCTTGAATTGCACTCTGGGTTGTATTTTGCATGCATAATTCAGCCCTGATTACTTTCCATGAGCTCTTGGGTACAGTATGCCAGTCCTTGTGTTTTTCTCTTTTACCTTGATCTGTTCTTCGGCAACATTCTACATGCAGCGTGGATAACTGGCAGGTTCTGTCACGGTTTATTTAAATTACATGTCATTATCACACAGAATATGCCAATTACATGAGAGAAACGGTTCTCTTTTTTACATCCACGTTAAGGTCTGCTGTCTCTTTCTGGTGTTGGACATGTGTGACGAGCTTTTAACTACAGCATGGATGACTAATTGGGGGATTTCTTTTGTTTCCGTGGAAATACAGGGTATGATTTAATGACGTTGAACGACTTTTTTTCTGGTCCTCTGTCATGGGTGAGCAAAATGTCTGGAGACATGAAAAGAGGGATAGATAGATAGATAGATAGATAGATAGATAGATAGATAGATAGATAGATAGATAGATAGATAGATAGATAGATAGATAGATAGATAGATAGATAGATGAAAATAAAGAGAAATCAGAGGCAGTCTGATTGTAAAGACAGTAAGAAGAGTAAAGATAATTGTCATCATTGTTGCTGTCAGTTTTTTTTTACAGTAGTTATGCTGACAGCTCCTCATTATCATGGTAGTGGAAAAATCTTTTTACACTCTATAAAGCTCTACAGCAGACAGTGGTTGTTAAAACTGATAGCTCTGAAACCTGTGTGTGTGTGTGTGTGTGTGTGTGTGTGTGTGAGAGAGAGAGAGAGAGAGAGAGAGAGAGAGAGAGAGAGAGAGAGAGAGAGAGAGAGAGAGGTTTAACTGAAGCTCACTGCAACAAATACTGACACCTACAGGCACCTACATGGTATCCGTGCTGATTGTGTGTGTGTGTGTGTGTGTGTGTGTGTGTGTGTGTGTGTGTGTGTGTGTGTGTGTGTGTGTGTGTTTGGGGGTGGGGTCGGGAGGCTGGGAGGTTTGGTATGATCAAGATGAATAGAAGTTGATATAAAAAAGTATTAGAGTATTAAAGTATTGAAAAAGATAGAAGAGGGTAAGATAAAAGGGTTCTATGGAATGTGCAGTGAAATTGACGAGTTGAATTCAAACATGTGCACACAAGCACACACAGAAGGTATTCATATAACACTTTTAGATGATTGTTTTTGAATTTCAATAAAACTTGGAATACACCACTTTTTACATGTTCTTAAACACAGTCTGGACATCAATGACTTAGTTCTAACCCTGTAATCTAAAGTACCTGTTTAATAGAAAGGTAATCCTAGCTTCGTTGAAAAAAAAAAAAAATTCAAATCTAAATTTGAGTTCCAAGTCTAGATGAATTCAAGTCTAAAGATAAGTTCAAGTCTAATTCAAAGTGTAAAACAGAGGTCTTTGGTCTTTAAGGTTGTACGGGAGACAATGTTCCCAATAAAAAATCATTCTATTATGTGGTTTACAGAGAACGTCTAGAGTAAAAAACCCCTAATGGTGCAAAGGTTGTAAAGGTGCAAGCATTCAGAGTTCCAAAATTGTTTCTCTGTTGAACAGGCTTTTCATCACACTATGCTTACATACTGAGAAAAACATAAAAGATTCACAAAGATTCAATGAGAAGTGTAAATGTCTCCCAAAACATATCTACATAGAACCTGCTCTAATCTGCTCTAAAGAGGAAGAGATGTCTTAAGGATTCTGTGGTTGTTTGCTGTTAAAAAACTGGAATTTACCTTTAAAATATTAAATAAACTGTTGGGTTCTTTGAGATGGGAACGTGTGTCAAAAGGAAATATGGAACTTGATCTAAGGCTAAAAAGA